>NC_056444.1:2665795-2735795 GCF_018296145.1 Oncorhynchus tshawytscha
CCTCCATCCACTCTCTATCCTCCATCCACTCTCTATCCTCCATCCACTCTCTGTCCTCCATCCACTCTCTGTCCTCCATCCACTCTCTGTCCTCCATCCACTCTCTGTCCTCCATCCACTCTCTGTCCTCCATCCACTCTGTCCTCCATCCACTCTCTGTCCTCCATCCACTCTCTATCCTCCATCCACTCTCTATCCTCCATCCACTCTCTATCCTCCATCCACTCTCTATCCTCCATCCACTCTCTATCCTCCATCCACTCTCTATCCTCCATCCACTCTCTATCCTCCATCCACTCTATCCTCCATCCACTCTCTGTCCTCCATCCACTCTCTATCCTCCATCCACTCTCTATCCTCCATCCACTCTCTATCCTCCATCCACTCTCTACCCTCCATCCACTCTCTACCCTCCATCCACTCTCTACCCTCCATCCACTCTCTACCCTCCATCCACTCTCTATCCTCCATCCACTCTCTATCCTCATCCACTCTCTATCCTCCATCCACTCTCTATCCTCCATCCACTCTCTATCCTCCATCCACTCTCTACCCTCCATCCACTCTCTATCCTCCATCCACTCTCTAACCTCCATCCACTCTCTATCCTCCATCCACTCTCTGTCCTCCATCTACTCTCTATCCTCCATCCACTCTGTGTCTTCATCCACTCTCTATCCTCCATCCACTCTCTATCCTCCATCCACTCTCTATCCTCCATCCACTCTCTATCCTCCATCCACTCTCTGTCCTCCATCCACTCTCTGTCCTCCATCCACTCTCTGTCCTCCATCCACTCTCTGTCCTCCATCCACTTCTCTGTCCTCCATCCACTCTCTGTCCTCCATCCACTCTCTGTCCTCCATCCACTCTCTGTCCTCCATCCACTCTCTGTCCTCCATCCACTCTCTGTCCTCCATCCACTCTCTGTCCTCCATCCACTCTCTGTCCTCCATCCACTCTCTGTCCTCCATCCACTCTCTGTCCTCCATCCACTCTCTGTCCTCCATCCACTCTCTGTCCTCCATCCACTCTGTCCTCCATCCACTCTGTCCTCCATCCACTCTCTATCCTCCATCCACTCTCTATCCTCCATCCACTCTCTATCCTCCATCCACTCTCTATCCTCCATCCACTCTCTATCCTCCATCCACTCTCTATCCTCCATCCACTCTCTATCCTCCATCCACTCTCTATCCTCCATCCACTCTCTATCCTCCATCCACTCTCTATCCTCCATCCACTCTCTATCCTCCATCCACTCTCTATCCTCCATCCACTCTATCCTCCATCCACTCTCTGTCCTCCATCCACTCTCTATCCTCCATCCACTCTCTATCCTCCATCCACTCTCTATCCTCCATCCACTCTCTATCCTCCATCCACTCTCTATCCTCCATCCACTCTCTACCCTCCATCCACTCTCTATCCTCCATCCACTCTCTATCCTCCATCCACTCTCTATCCTCCATCCACTCTCTATCCTCCATCCACTCTCTATCCTCCATCCACTCTCTACCCTCCATCTACTCTCTATCCTCCATCCACTCTGTGTCTTCATCCACTCTCTATCCTCCATCCACTCTCTATCCTCCATCCACTCTCTATCCTCCATCCACTCTCTATCCTCCATCCACTCTCTATCCTCCATCCACTCTCTGTCCTCCATCCACTCTCTGTCCTCCATCCACTCTCTGTCCTCCATCCACTCTCTGTCCTCCATCCACTCTCTGTCCTCCATCCACTCTCTGTCCTCCATCCACTCTCTGTCCTCCATCCACTCTCTATCCTCCATCCACTCTCTATCCTCCATCCACTCTCTGTCCTCCATCCACTCTCTGTCCTCCATCCACTCTCTGTCCTCCATCCACTCTCTGTCCTCCATCCACTCTCTGTCCTCCATCCACTCTCTACCCTCCATCCACTCTCTACCCTCCATCCACTCTCTACCCTCCATCCACTCTCTAACCTCCATCCACTCTCTATCCTCCATCCACTCTCTATCCTCCATCCACTCTCTGTCCTCCATCTACTCTCTATCCTCCATCCACTCTGTCTTCATCCACTCTCTATCCTCCATCCACTCTCTATCCTCCATCCACTCTCTATCCTCCATCCACTCTCTATCCTCCATCCACTCTCTATCCTCCATCCACTCTCTATCCTCCATCCACTCTCTATCCTCCATCCACTCTCTGTCCTCCATCCACTCTCTGTCCTCCATCCACTCTCTGTCCTCCATCCACTCTCTGTCCTCCATCCACTCTCTGTCCTCCATCCACTCTCTGTCCTCCATCCACTCTCTGTCCTCCATCCACTCTCTGTCCTCCATAGACTCTCTGTCCTCCATCCACTCTCTGTCCTCCATCCACTCTCTGTCCTCCATCCACTCTCTGTCCTCCATCCACTCTCTATCCTCCATCCACTCTCTGTCCTCCATCCACTCTGTCCTCCATCCACTCTCTGTCCTCCATCCACTCTCTGTCCTCCATCCACTCTCTGTCCTCCATCCACTCTCTGTCCTCCATCCACTCTCTATCCTCCATCCACTCTCTATCCTCCATCCACTCTCTACCCTCCATCCACTCTCTACCCTCCATCCACTCTCTATCCTCCATCCACTCTCTATCCTCCATCCACTCTCTACCCTCCATCCACTCTCTACCCTCCATCCACTCTCTATCCTCCATCCACTCTCTATCCTCCATCCACTCTCTACCCTCCATCCACTCTCTACCCTCCATCCACTCTCTATCCTCCATCCACTCTCTATCCTCCATCCACTCTCTACCCTCCATCCACTCTCTACCCTCCATCCACTCTCTATCCTCCATCCACTCTCTATCCTCCATCCACTCTCTAACCTCCATCCACTCTCTAACCTCCATCCACTCTCTATCCTCCATCCACTCTCTGTCCTCCATCTACTCTCTATCCTCCATCCACTCTGTGTCTTCATCCACTCTCTATCCTCCATCCACTCTCTATCCTCCATCCACTCTCTATCCTCCATCCACTCTCTATCCTCCATCCACTCTCTGTCCTCCATCCACTCTCTGTCCTCCATCCACTCTCTGTCCTCCATCCACTCTCTGTCCTCCATCCACTCCCTGTCCTCCATCCACTCTCTGTCCTCCATCCACTCTCTATCCTCCATCCACTCTCTATCCTCCATCCACTCTCTGTCCTCCATCCACTCTCTGTCCTCCATCCACTCTCTGTCCTCCATCCACTCTCTGTCCTCCATCCACTCCCTGTCCTCCATCCACTCTCTGTCCTCCATCCACTCTCTGTCCTCCATCCACTCTCTGTCCTCCATCCACTCTCTGTCCTCCATCCACTCCCTGTCCTCCATCCACTCTCTGTCCTCCATCCACTCTCTGTCCTCCATCCACTCTCTGTCCTCCATCCACTCTCTGTCCTCCATCCACTCTCTGTCCTCCATCCACTCTCTATCCTCCATCCACTCTCTATCCTCCATCCACTCTCTATCCTCCATCCACTCTCTGTCCTCCATCCACTCTCTACCCTCCATCCACTCTCTACCCTCCATCCACTCTCTACCCTCCATCCACTCTCTACCCTCCATCCACTCTCTATCCTCCATCCACTCTCTATCCTCCATCCACTCTCTATCCTCCATCCACTCTCTATCCTCCATCCACTCTCTACCCTCCATCCACTCTCTACCCTCCATAGACTCTCTATCCTCCATCCACTCTCTATCCTCCATCCACTCTCTAACCTCCATCCACTCTCTAACCTCCATCCACTCTCTATCCTCCATCTACTCTCTATCCTCCATCCACTCTGTGTCTTCATCCACTCTCTATCCTCCATCCACTCTCTATCCTCCATCCACTCTCTATCCTCCATCCACTCTCTATCCTCCATCCACTCTGTGTCTTCATCCACTCTCTATCCTCCATCCACTCTCTACCCTCCATAGACTCTCTATCCTCCATCCACTCTCTATCCTCCATCCACTCTCTAACCTCCATCCACTCTCTAACCTCCATCCACTCTCTATCCTCCATCCACTCTCTATCCTCCATCCACTCTCTGTCCTCCATCTACTCTCTATCCTCCATCCACTCTGTGTCTTCATCCACTCTCTATCCTCCATCCACTCTCTACCCTCCATAGACTCTCTATCCTCCATCCACTCTCTATCCTCCATCCACTCTCTAACCTCCATCCACTCTCTGTCCTCCATCCACTCTCTGTCCTCCATCCACTCTCTGTCCTCCATCCACTCTCTGTCCTCCATCCACTCTCTGTCCTCCATACACTCTCTGTCCTCCATCCACTCTCTGTCCTCCATCCACTCTCTGTCCTCCATCCACTCTCTGTCCTCCATCCACTCTCTGTCCTCCATCCACTCTCTGTCCTCCATCCACTCTCTGTCCTCCATCCACTCTCTGTCCTCCATCCACTCTCTGTCCTCCATCCACTCTCTATCCTCCATCCACTCTCTGTCCTCCATCCACTCTCTGTCCTCCATCCACTCTCTGTCCTCCATCCACTCTCTAACCTCCATCCACTCTCTAACCTCCATCCACTCTCTATCCTCCATCCACTCTCTGTCCTCCATCCACTCTATATCCTCCATCCACTCTCTGTCCTCCATCCACTCTCTGTCCTCCATCCACTCTCTGTCCTCCATCCTCTCTCTGTCCTCCATCCTCTCTCTGTCCTCCAACCACTCTCTGTCCTCCATCCACTCTCTATCCTCCATCCACTCTCTATCCTCCATCCACTCTCTATCCACTCTCTAACCTCCATCCACTCTCTAACCTCCATCCACTCTCTATCCTCCATCCACTCTCTATCCTCCATCCACTCTCTATCCTCCATCCACTCTCTATCCTCCATCCACTCTCTATCCTCCATCCACTCTCTATCCTCCATCCACTCTCTATCCTCCATCCACTCTCTAACATCCATCCACTCTCTAACCTCCATCCACTCTCTAACCTCCATCCACTCTCTAACCTCCATCCACTCTCTATCCTCCATCCACTCTCTATCCTCCATCCACTCTCTATCCTCCATCCACTCTCTATCCTCCATCCACTCTCTATCCTCCATCCACTCTCTATCCTCCATCCACTCTCTATCCTCCATCCACTCTCTATCCTCCATCCACTCTCTATCCTCCATCCACTCTCTATCCTCCATCCACTCTCTATCCTCCATCCACTCTCTAACATCCATCCACTCTCTAACCTCCATCCACTCTCTATCCTCCATCCACTCTCTATCCTCCATCCACTCTCTATCCTCCATCCACTCTCTATCCTCCATCCACTCTCTATCCTCCATCCACTCTCTATCCTCCATCCACTCTCTAACCTCCATCCACTCTCTATCCTCCATCCACTCTCTATCCTCCATCCACTCTCTATCCTCCATCCACTCTCTAACCTCCATCCACTCTCTAACCTCCATCCACTCTCTAACCTCCATCCACTCTCTATCCTCCATCCACTCTCTATCCTCCATCCACTCTCTATCCTCCATCCACTCTCTATCCTCCATCCACTCTCTATCCTCCATCCACTCTCTATCCTCCATCCACTCTCTGACCTCCATCCACTCTCTGACCTCCATCCACTCTCTATCCTCCATCCACTCTCTATCCTCCATCCACTCTCTATCCTCCATCCACTCTCTAACCTCCATCCACTCTCTATCCTCCATCCACTCTCTATCCTCCATCCACTCTCTATCCTCCATCCACTCTCTAACCTCCATCCACTCTCTAACCTCCATCCACTCTCTATCCTCCATCCACTCTCTATCCTCCATCCACTCTCTATCCTCCATCCACTCTCTATCCTCCATCCACTCTCTAACATCCATCCACTCTCTAACCTCCATCCACTCTCTATCCTCCATCCACTCTCTATCCTCCATCCACTCTCTATCCTCCATCCACTCTCTATCCTCCATCCACTCTCTATCCTCCATCCACTCTCTATCCTCCATCCACTCTCTGACCTCCATCCACTCTCTATCCTCCATCCACTCTCTATCCTCCATCCACTCTCTATCCTCCATCCACTCTCTATCCTCCATCCACTCTCTATCCTCCATCCACTCTCTATCCTCCATCCACTCTCTATCCTCCATCCACTCTCTATCCTCCATCCACTCTCTATCCTCCATCCACTCTCTATCCTCCATCCACTCTCTATCCTCCATCCACTCTCTGTCCTCCATCCACTCTCTGTCCTCCATCCACTCTCTGTCCTCCATCCACTCTCTGTCCTCCATCCACTCTCTGTCCTCCATCCACTCTCTGTCCTCCATCCACTCTCTGTCCTCCATCCACTCTCTGTCCTCCATCCACTCTCTGTCCTCCATAGACTCTCTGTCCTCCATCCACTCTCTGTCCTCCATCCACTCTCTGTCCTCCATCCACTCTCTGTCCTCCATCCACTCTCTATCCTCCATCCACTCTCTGTCCTCCATCCACTCTGTCCTCCATCCACTCTCTGTCCTCCATCCACTCTCTGTCCTCCATCCACTCTCTGTCCTCCATCCACTCTCTATCCTCCATCCACTCTCTATCCTCCATCCACTCTCTACCCTCCATCCACTCTCTACCCTCCATCCACTCTCTATCCTCCATCCACTCTCTATCCTCCATCCACTCTCTACCCTCCATCCACTCTCTACCCTCCATCCACTCTCTATCCTCCATCCACTCTCTATCCTCCATCCACTCTCTAACCTCCATCCACTCTCTAACCTCCATCCACTCTCTATCCTCCATCCACTCTCTGTCCTCCATCTACTCTCTATCCTCCATCCACTCTGTGTCTTCATCCACTCTCTATCCTCCATCCACTCTCTATCCTCCATCCACTCTCTATCCTCCATCCACTCTCTATCCTCCATCCACTCTCTGTCCTCCATCCACTCTCTGTCCTCCATCCACTCTCTGTCCTCCATCCACTCCCTGTCCTCCATCCACTCCCTGTCCTCCATCCACTCTCTATCCTCCATCCACTCTCTATCCTCCATCCACTCTCTGTCCTCCATCCACTCTCTGTCCTCCATCCACTCTCTGTCCTCCATCCACTCTCTGTCCTCCATCCACTCCCTGTCCTCCATCCACTCTCTGTCCTCCATCCACTCTCTGTCCTCCATCCACTCTCTGTCCTCCATCCACTCTCTGTCCTCCATCCACTCTCTGTCCTCCATCCACTCTCTGTCCTCCATCCACTCCCTGTCCTCCATCCACTCTCTGTCCTCCATCCACTCTCTGTCCTCCATCCACTCTCTGTCCTCCATCCACTCTCTGTCCTCCATCCACTCTCTGTCCTCCATCCACTCTCTATCCTCCATCCACTCTCTATCCTCCATCCACTCTCTGTCCTCCATCCACTCTCTGTCCTCCATCCACTCTCTACCCTCCATCCACTCTCTACCCTCCATCCACTCTCTACCCTCCATCCACTCTCTACCCTCCATCCACTCTCTACCCTCCATCCACTCTCTATCCTCCATCCACTCTCTATCCTCCATCCACTCTCTATCCTCCATCCACTCTCTACCCTCCATCCACTCTCTACCCTCCATAGACTCTCTATCCTCCATCCACTCTCTATCCTCCATCCACTCTCTAACCTCCATCCACTCTCTAACCTCCATCCACTCTCTATCCTCCATCTACTCTCTATCCTCCATCCACTCTGTGTCTTCATCCACTCTCTATCCTCCATCCACTCTCTATCCTCCATCCACTCTCTATCCTCCATCCACTCTGTGTCTTCATCCACTCTCTATCCTCCATCCACTCTCCCTCCATAGACTCTCTATCCTCCATCCACTCTCTATCCTCCATCCACTCTCTAACCTCCATCCACTCTCTAACCTCCATCCACTCTCTATCCTCCATCCACTCTCTATCCTCCATCCACTCTCTGTCCTCCATCTACTCTCTATCCTCCATCCACTCTGTGTCTTCATCCACTCTCTATCCTCCATCCACTCTCTATCCTCCATCCACTCTCTACCCTCCATAGACTCTCTATCCTCCATCCACTCTCTATCCTCCATCCACTCTCTAACCTCCATCCACTCTCTGTCCTCCATCCACTCTCTGTCCTCCATCCACTCTCTGTCCTCCATCCACTCTCTGTCCTCCATCCACTCTCTGTCCTCCATCCACTCTCTGTCCTCCATCCACTCTCTGTCCTCCATCCACTCTCTGTCCTCCATCCACTCTCTGTCCTCCATCCACTCTCTGTCCTCCATCCACTCTCTGTCCTCCATCCACTCTCTGTCCTCCATCCACTCTCTATCCTCCATCCACTCTCTGTCCTCCATCCACTCTCTGTCCTCCATCCACTCTCTGTCCTCCATCCACTCTCTGTCCTCCATCCACTCTCTGTCCTCCATCCACTCTCTAACCTCCATCCACTCTCTAACCTCCATCCACTCTCTGTCCTCCATCCACTCTCTGTCCTCCATCCACTCTATATCCTCCATCCACTCTCTGTCCTCCATCCACTCTCTGTCCTCCATCCACTCTCTGTCCTCCATCCTCTCTCTGTCCTCCATCCTCTCTCTGTCCTCCAACCACTCTCTGTCCTCCATCCACTCTCTATCCTCCATCCACTCTCTATCCTCCATCCACTCTCTATCCACTCTCTAACCTCCATCCACTCTCTAACCTCCATCCACTCTCTATCCTCCATCCACTCTCTATCCTCCATCCACTCTCTATCCTCCATCCACTCTCTATCCTCCATCCACTCTCTATCCTCCATCCACTCTCTATCCTCCATCCACTCTCTATCCTCCATCCACTCTCTAACATCCATCCACTCTCTAACCTCCATCCACTCTCTAACCTCCATCCACTCTCTAACCTCCATCCACTCTCTATCCTCCATCCACTCTCTATCCTCCATCCACTCTCTATCCTCCATCCACTCTCTATCCTCCATCCACTCTCTATCCTCCATCCACTCTCTATCCTCCATCCACTCTCTATCCTCCATCCACTCTCTATCCTCCATCCACTCTCTATCCTCCATCCACTCTCTATCCTCCATCCACTCTCTATCCTCCATCCACTCTCTAACATCCATCCACTCTCTAACCTCCATCCACTCTCTATCCTCCATCCACTCTCTATCCTCCATCCACTCTCTATCCTCCATCCACTCTCTATCCTCCATCCACTCTCTATCCTCCATCCACTCTCTATCCTCCATCCACTCTCTATCCTCCATCCACTCTCTATCCTCCATCCACTCTCTATCCTCCATCCACTCTCTATCCTCCATCCACTCTCTATCCTCCATCCACTCTCTAACCTCCATCCACTCTCTAACCTCCATCCACTCTCTATCCTCCATCCACTCTCTATCCTCCATCCACTCTCTATCCTCCATCCACTCTCTATCCTCCATCCACTCTCTATCCTCCATCCACTCTCTATCCTCCATCCACTCTCTGACCTCCATCCACTCTCTGACCTCCATCCACTCTCTGACCTCCATCCACTCTCTATCCTCCATCCACTCTCTATCCTCCATCCACTCTCTATCCTCCATCCACTCTCTATCCTCCATCCACTCTCTATCCTCCATCCACTCTCTAACCTCCATCCACTCTCTATCCTCCATCCACTCTCTATCCTCCATCCACTCTCTATCCTCCATCCACTCTCTATCCTCCATCCACTCTCTAACCTCCATCCACTCTCTATCCTCCATCCACTCTCTATCCTCCATCCACTCTCTATCCTCCATCCACTCTCTATCCTCCATCCACTCTCTATCCTCCATCCACTCTCTATCCTCCATCCACTCTCTATCCTCCATCCACTCTCTATCCTCCATCCACTCTCTATCCTCCATCCACTCTCTATCCTCCATCCACTCTCTATCCTCCATCCACTCTCTATCCTCCATCCACTCTCTATCCTCCATCCACTCTCTGACCTCCATCCACTCTCTGACCTCCATCCACTCTCTGACCTCCATCCACTCTCTGACCTCCATCCACTCTCTAACCTCCATCCACTCTATCCTTAATCCACTCTGTGTTTTTCCTATTTTGTTGCATTACATCTTATCATTTAAATAGATTTGTATTTGGAATTCTGTAAATGGACACAAAATAGTCCAAATTGGTGAGAAAAACAAACAGAAAAAGGAGAAAATAATTATAATCTGAAAAGTGGTGTGTTGATATGTATTCACCGCCTTTGCTGTGAAGACCCTAAATTAGATCTGGTGCAACCAATTACCTTCAGAAGTCACATTACTAGTCAAATAAAGTCCACCTGTGTGCAATCTAAGCGACATATGATCTGTCACATGATCTCAGTATATTTACACCTGTTCTGAAAGGCCCCAGAGTCTGCAACACCACTAAGCAAGGGGCACCACCAAGCAAGTGTCAACATGAAGACCAAGGAGCTCTCCAAACACGGCAGGGACAAAGTTGTGGAGACGTACAGATCAGGGTTGGGTTATAAAAAATATCTGAAACTTTGAACATCCCACGGAGCACCATTACATCCATTATTAAAAAATGGAAAGAATATGGTACCACAACAAACCTGCCAAGAGAACCGCCCACCAAAACTCATGGACCAGGCAAGGAGTGCATTAGTCAGAGAGGCAACAAAGAGACCAAAGATAACGCTGGAGGAGCTGCAAAGCTCCACAGCGGAGATTGGACCATCTGACCATTAGGACCACTTTAAGCTGTACACTCCACACACCTGGGGTTTATGGAAGAGTGGCCAGAAAAACGACATTGCTTAAATTAAGAAAAAAATAAGCAAACACGTTTGGTGTTCGCCAAAATGCATGTGGGAGACTGCCCAAACATATGGAAGAAGGTACTCTGTTCAGATGAGACTAAAATGTAGCTTTTTGGCCATTAAGGAAAACACTATGTCTGGTGCAAACCCAACACCTCTCATCACCCTGAGAAACCATGTGTTCCACCGGCAGGACTGACGAGTTTCAGAAGAAAGGTCTTTGTTTCTGGCCATTTTGAGCCTGTAATCGAACCCACAAATGCTGATGCTCCAGATACTCAGCTAGACTAAAGAAGGCCATTTTATTGCTTCTTTAATCAGAACAACAGTTTTCAGCTGTGCTAACATAATTGCAAAAGGGTTTTCTAATGATCAATTAGCCTTTTAAAATGATAAACTTGGATTAGCTAACATAACGTGCCATTGGAAAACAGGAGTGATGGTTGCTGATAATGGCCCTCGGTACGCCTATGTAGATATTCCATAAAAAATCTGCTATTTCCACCTACAATAGTAATTTACAACAATACAATGTCTTCAGCGTATTTTTGATCAATTTGATGTTATTTTAATGGGAAAAAATTTGCTTTTCTTTCAAAAAGAAGGACATTTCTAACCGAAATGTTCGAATGGGTGTGAATACAGCTGAATTCTGAAGTTCAGGTTGGAGTCATTCAAACTTTCAACCACTCCACAAATTTCTTGTTAACAAACTATAGTTTTGGCAAGTCGGTTAGGACATCTACTTTGTGCACGACACAAGTCATTTTTCCAACAATTGTTTACAGACAGATTATTTCACGTATAGTTCACTGTATCACAATTCCAGTGCGTCAGAAGTTTACATTCACTAAATTGACTGTGCCTTTATACATCATGGACCATTCCAGAAAATTATGTCATGGCTTTAGGAGCTTCTGATAGGCTAATTAACATCATTTGAGTCAATTGGGGGTGTACCTGCGGAAGTATTTCAAGGCCTACCTTCAAACTCAGTGCTTCTTTGCTTGACATCATGGGAAAATCAAAAGAAATCAGTCAACATCTCAGATAAAAATGAACAATTGTAGACCTTCACAAGTCTGGTTCATCCTTGGGAGCAATTTCCAAATGCCTGACAGTACCCTGTTCATCTGTACAAACAATAGTGCTCAATTATAAACACCATAGGACCTCACAGTCATTATACCGCTCAGGAAGAAGACACGTTCTGTCTCCTAGAGATGAAGGTACTTTGGTGCGAAAAGCACAAATCAATCAAAGAACAACAGCAAAGGACCTTGTGAAGATGGAGGAAACAGGTACAAGAGTATCTATATCCACAGTAAAACGAGTCCTATATCAACATAACCTGAAAGGCCGCTCAGCAAGGAAGAAGGACCTTGTGAAGATGGAGGAAACGGGTACAAGAGTATGATCCGGAAGCATTGTTCGGCATGAACCGCTCCTCGGTTCTGGAGCCCACTCCTCCAAGCTCCTGTTAGACCCTGGCCTTTGTGAGACAATGCTTTCGGTGGCCCACTACTCCCTGACAACCCCAAAAACTGGAGCCAGCCTCTAGCGTGCAACACCCTTCCCTGCTCTGCCATGGGTCTCTCGTCGTTTGAGTGTTCCATGGGTTATCAGCCCCCGCTCTTCCCGGAGCAAGAGGAAGAGGTCGGCATTCCCTTGGCCCAGAGGAAGAGGTCGGCATTCCCTTGGTCCAGAGGAAGAGGTCGGCATTCCCTTGGTCCAGAGGAAGAGGTCGGCATTCCCTTGGTCCAGAGGAAGAGGTCGGCATTCCCTTGGTCCAGAGGAAGAGGTCGGCATTCCCTTGGTCCAGAGGAAGAGGTCGGCATTCCCTTGGCCCAGAGGAAGAGGTCGGCATTCCCTTGGCCCAGAGGAAGAGGTCGGCATTCCCTTGGCCCAGAGGAAGAGGTCGGCATTCCCTTGGCCCAGAGGAAGAGGTCGGCATTCCCTTGGCCCATCGGAAGAGGTCGGCATTCCCTTGGCCCATCGGAAGAGGTCGGCATTCCCTTGGCCCATCGGAAGAGGTCGGCATTCCCTTGGCCCAGAGGAAGAGGTCGGCATTCCCTTGGCCCAGAGGAAGAGGTCGGCATTCCCTTGGCCCAGAGGAAGAGGTCGGCATTCCCTTGGCCCAGAGGAAGAGGTCGGCATTCCCTTGGCCCAGAGGAAGAGGTCGGCATTCCCTTGGCCCAGAGGAAGAGGTCGGCATTCCCTTGGCCCAGAGGAAGAGGTCGGCATTCCCTTGGCCCAGAGGAAGAGGTCGGCATTCCCTTGGCCCAGAGGAAGAGGTCGGCATTCCCTTGGCCCAGAGGAAGAGGTCGGCATTCCCTTGGCCCAGAGGAAGAGGTCGGCATTCCCTTGGCCCAGAGGAAGAGGTCGGCATTCCCTTGGCCCAGAGGAAGAGGTCGGCATTCCCTTGGCCCAGAGGAAGAGGTCGGCATTCCCTTGGCCCAGAGGAAGAGGTCGGCATTCCCTTGGCCCAGAGGAAGAGGTCGGCATTCCCTTGGCCCAGAGGAAGAGGTCGGCATTCCCTTGGCCCAGAGGAAGAGGTCGGCATTCCCTTGGCCCAGAGGAAGAGGTCGGCATTCCCTTGGCCCAGAGGAAGAGGTCGGCATTCCCTTGGTCCAGAGGAAGAGGTCGGCATTCCCTTGGTCCAGAGGAAGAGGTCGGCATTCCCTTGGTCCAGAGGAAGAGGTCGGCATTCCCTTGGTCCAGAGGAAGAGGTCGGCATTCCCTTGGTCCAGAGGAAGAGGTCGGCATTCCCTTGGTCCAGAGGAAGAGGTCGGCATTCCCTTGGTCCTGAGGAAGAGGTCGGCATTCCCTTGGTCCAGAGGAAGAGGTCGGCATTCCCTTGGTCCAGAGGAAGAGGTCAGCATTCCCTTGGTCCTGAGGAAGAGGCCGGGCATTCCCTTGGTCCAGATGTTCACCCGCCGCTGGAATAGAACCCGGTCTCCGTGCTCCCCCGCTTCATCAACGGTCCCCGGGCTCCCCCGTTTCCTCAACGGTCTCCGGGCTCCCCCGTTTCATCAACGGTCTCCGGGCTCCCCCGTTTCCTCAACGGTCAACTGGCGTACACAGTGAGGCATCTCTTGAAGGTTCGACCTCGGGGCAGGGGATTCCAGTACCTGGTTGACTGGGAGGGTCATGGCCCGGAAGGAGAGGTGCTGGGTCTCCGCTATAGGGCCATCCTGGACCCAGGTCTCATTGTTGATTTCCAATGCTGGCACCTCGGTCAACCAGGTACGCGCCCAGGTATTTCATCAGGTGGCTCCCCTAGAGGGGGTGTACTATAGCACATCTGTTTCACCTGTCTTTGTGCTTGTCTCCACCCCCCTTCAGGTGTCACCCATCTTCCCCATTATCCCCCGTGTATTTACACCTGTGCTCTCTGTTTGTCTGTTGCCAGAATGTTTTGTTCTTCAAGCCTACCAGCATTTTTCCTCTTGCTCCTGTCTGTTTCTAGGTCCTGGTTTCTAGTTTTCCCTGTTTTGACCATTATGCCTACCCTGAGACTGCCTGCCATTTCTGTACCTTGTTACACCACCCTGGATCCTGTACGTTGTGGACTCTGATCTGGATTACTTACCTCTGCCTGCCCTTGGCATGTCGTTTTGCCTGCCCCCTGTTCTAGTAATACATTATGTTACTTCGACACTATCTGCATCTGGGTCTTCCCTGAAATGTGATAATCCAAATGAATTTAGAGGTTTTTTTCTTTACCTAGGCATTCCTCTCTGCTTCAGAGAAATGTTACGAAGGGAATACAAAAATCGTTACACATCTTAAAAGAAATTTAAGTGAATTACTGTAATTACTTAATGCTCGGTCTTAATCAGGATAAGTGTCCATCCTTTACTTATCTACTTAATGGTCTCTTCCCTGTGTGTGTGTGTTCCTCTGATAACAGCATCAACCATGATCACAGATAGAGGAAGATAACACCAGGAGAGGAAAAGAAAGGTGGAGAGGAGAGGTGAAGTGAGGAAGAGGATTACAAAGGGAGGAGACGAGAGGTGAAAATGACACTGCATTTACATTGGAGCAAAGACTAACATGCACAACAGAAGAGAGTTTCACTGTTAGCATTTCACAGAAGAAAACATGTCAACTCTGACTTTCACTAGGCCTGTCCTCAGAGACAAGGAAAAGGTAGGCCTGTCCTCAGAGACAAGGAAAAGGTAGGCCTGTCCTCAGAGACAAGGAAAAGGTAGGCCTGTCCTCAGAGACAAGGAAAAGGTAGGCCTGTCCTCAGAGACAAGGAAAAGGTAGGCCTGTCCTCAGAGACAAGGAAAAGGTAGGCCTGTCCTCAGAGACAAGGAAAAGGTAGGCCTGTCCTCAGAGACAAGGAAAAGGTAGGCCTGTCCTCAGAGACAAGGAAAAGGTAGGCCTGTCCTCAGAGACAAGGAAAAGGTAGGCCTGTCCTCAGAGACAAGGAAAATGTAGGCCTGTCTTCAGAGACAAGGAAAAGGACCTTGCTCTGATTTACCAGTGGCTGTTACCCAACAGTCTAGAATAACTTCCTTCACTCATTTATATTCCTTCATGTCCAATGTTCAGAAAGATAGATGATTTGTAGATGAAAAGCAAAGCATCAATAGTGTAATAACCCTATAGCTACATCAGTAGTGTTATAAACCTATAGCTACATCAGTAGTGTTATAAACCTATAGCTACATCAGTAGTGTTATAAACCTATAGCTACATCAGTAGTGTTATAAACCTATAGCTATAAACCTATAGCTACATCAGTTGTGTTATAAACCTATAGCTACATCAGCAGTGTTATAAACCTATAGCTACATCAGTAGTGTTATAAACCTATAGCTACATCAGTAGTGTTATAAACCTATAGCTACATCAGTAGTGTTATGAACCTATAGCTACATCAGTAGTGTTATAAACCTATAGCTACATCAGCAGTGTTATGAACCTATAGCTACATCAGTAGTGTTTTAAACCTATAGCTACATCAGTAGTGTTATAAACCTATAGCTACATCAGTAGTGTTATAAACCTATAGCTACATCAGTAGTGTTATAAACCTATAGCTATAAACCTATAGCTACATCAGTTGTGTTATAAACCTATAGCTACATCAGCAGTGTTATAAACCTATAGCTACATCAGTAGTGTTATAAACCTATAGCTACATCAGTAGTGTTATAAACCTATAGCTACATCAGTAGTGTTATGAACCTATAGCTACATCAGTAGTGTTATAAACCTATAGCTACATCAGCAGTGTTATGAACCTATAGCTACATCAGTAGTGTTTTAAACCTATAGCTACATCAGTAGTGTTATAAACCTATAGCTACATCAGTAGTGTTATAAACCTATAGCTACATCAGTAGTGTTATAAACCTATAGCTACATCAGTAGTGTTTTAAACCTATAGCTACATCAGTAGTGTTTTAAACCTATAGCTACATCAGTAGTGTTATAAACCTATAGCTACATCAGTAGTGTTTTAAACCTATAGCTACATCAGTAGTGTTATAAACCTATAGCTACATCAGTAGTGTTAATTACAGTATTAATATAACTGGGACCCAAACAGAGAGAGTTTGTCATAGCAACCTGTGGTTGACACACCAGGGAGTTGTGGTAGGAGTGGCCCGCCTGACACGTTCACTGGGCATAGACACACACGCACACACAAACACACACACACACACAGGCATCAAAGGTACACTGGAAAACCACACACGCACGCACGCACGCACGCACACACACACACACACACACACACACACACACACACACACACACACACACACACACACACACACACACACACACACACACACACAGGCACCAAAGGTACACTGGAAACCACACACACACATATACAGGCATCAAAGGTACACTGGAAACCACACACACACAAACACACACACACACCAACTGGGGCAAACTTCCATCCTATTCAATAGCTTCCTGCTGCCTTTTGCCTTAGTCTCTGTTGCTTTAGTCAGGTTGGAAACACATTAGGAAATATCCCTCTGGAAGAGACCAATGCATTTAGTCTGTGAACGGATGTGGAGGTGAAGGGAGTGAGGGGAGGAGTAGGCAACAGGGCTTGGAGATGGGTTCAGGAGTGTGTGTGTGTGTGTGTGTGTGTGTGTGTGTGTGTGTGTGTGTGTGTGTGTGTGTGTGTGTGTGTGTGTGTGCATGTGTGCATGTGTGAATGTGTGCGTGTGTGTGTGATGTTCCAAGTGCGGCAAGGTGCAGGACCAGGAGAGAGACAGGCAGAGTCAGTATCCTGCTGTTCACTCAGACAGAGAGTCAATATACGGCTGTTCACTCAGAGAGAGAGAGTCAATATACGGCTGTTCACTCAGAGAGAGAGAGTCAATATACGGCTGTTCACTCAGAGAGAGAGAGTCAATATACGGCTGTTCACTCAGAGAGAGAGAGTCAATATACGGCTGTTCACTCAGAGAGAGAGTCAATATACGGCTGTTCACTCAGAGAGAGAGTCAATATACGGCTGTTCACTCAGAGAGAGAGTCAATATACGGCTGTTCACTCAGACAGAGAGTCAATATACGGCTGTTCACTCAGAGAGAGAGTCAATATACGGCTGTTCACTCAGAGAGAGAGAGTCAATATACGGCTGTTCACTCAGAGAGAGAGTAAATATATGGCTGTTCACTCAGAGAGAGAGAGAGAGTCAATATATGGCTGTTCACTCAGAGAGAGAGAGAGAGTCAATATAAGGCTGTTCACTCAGACAGAGAGTCAATATATGGCTGTTCACTCAGAGAGAGATTCAATATACGGCTGTTCACTCAGAGAGAGAGAGTCAATATATGGCTGTTCACTCAGAGAGAGAGAGAGAGTCAATATACGGCTGTTCACTCAGAGAGAGAGAGAGTCAATATACGGCTGTTCACTCAGAGAGAGAGAGTCAATATACGGCTGTTCACTCAGAGAGAGAGAGTCAATATACGGCTGTTCACTCAGAGAGAGAGTCAATATACGGCTGTTCACTCAGAGAGAGAGAGTCAATATACGGCTGTTCACTCAGAGAGAGAGTCAATATACGGCTGTTCACTCAGAGAGAGAGTCAATATACGGCTGTTCACTCAGACAGAGAGTCAATATACGGCTGTTCACTCAGAGAGAGAGAGTCAATATACGGCTGTTCACTCAGAGAGAGAGAGTCAATATACGGCTGTTCACTCAGAGAGAGAGAGTCAATATACGGCTGTTCACTCAGAGAGAGAGTCAATATACGGCTGTTCACTCAGACAGAGAGTCAATATACGGCTGTTCACTCAGAGAGAGAGAGTCAATATACGGCTGTTCACTCAGAGAGAGAGAGTCAATATACGGCTGTTCACTCAGAGAGAGAGTCAATATACGGCTGTTCACTCAGAGAGAGAGTCAATATACGGCTGTTCACTCAGAGAGAGAGAGTCAATATACGGCTGTTCACTCAGAGAGAGAGTCAATATACGGCTGTTCACTCAGAGAGAGAGTCAATATACGGCTGTTCACTCAGACAGAGAGTCAATATACGGCTGTTCACTCAGAGAGAGAGCTAGTCAATATACGGCTGTTCACTCAGAGAGAGAGTCAATATACGGCTATTCACTCAGATAGAGAGAGAGTCAATATACGGCTGTTCACTCAGAGAGAGAGCCAATATACTCCTGTTCACTCAGACAAAGAGAGAGAGAGTCAATATACAGCTGTTCACTCAGAGAGAGAGCCAATATACTCCTGTTCACTCAGACAAAGAGAGAGAGAGTCAATATTAGGCTGTTCACTCAGAGAGAGAGAGAGTCAATATACGGCTATTCACTCAGAGAGAGAGTCAATATACGACTGTTCACTCAGAGAGAGAGTCAATATACGGCTATTCACTCAGAGAGAGAGAGAGTCAATATACGGCTATTCACTCAGAGAGAGAGAGAGTCAATATACGGCTATTCACTCAGAGAGAGAGAGTCAATATACGGCTATTCACTCAGAGAGAGAGTCAATATACGGCTATTCACTCAGAGAGAGAGAAAGTAAATATACAGCTGTTCATTCAGAGAGAGAGTCAATATACGGCTGTTCACTCAGAGAGAGAGTCAATATACGGCTATTCACTCAGAGAGAGAGAGAGTCAATATACAGCTGTTCACTCAGAGAGAGAGTCAATATACAGCTGTTCATTCAGAGAGAGAGTCAATATACGGCTGTTCACTCAGAGAGAGAGAGTCAATATACGGCTGTTCACTCAGAGAGAGAGTAAATATATGGCTGTTCACTCAGAGAGAGAGAGAGAGTCAATATATGGCTGTTCACTCAGAGAGAGAGAGAGTCAATATAAGGCTGTTCACTCAGACAGAGAGTCAATATATGGCTGTTCACTCAGAGAGAGAGTCAATATATGGCTGTTCACTCAGAGAGAGAGAGAGTCAATATACGGCTGTTCACTCAGAGAGAGAGAGAGAGTCAATATACGGCTGTTCACTCAGAGAGAGAGAGTCAATATACGGCTGTTCACTCAGAGAGAGAGAGTCAATATACGGCTGTTCACTCAGAGAGAGAGAGTCAATATACGGCTGTTCACTCAGAGAGAGAGTCAATATACGGCTGTTCACTCAGAGAGAGAGTCAATATACGGCTGTTCACTCAGAGAGAGAGTCAATATACGGCTGTTCACTCAGAGAGAGAGTCAATATACGGCTGTTCACTCAGACAGAGAGTCAATATACGGCTGTTCACTCAGAGAGAGAGAGTCAATATACGGCTGTTCACTCAGAGAGAGAGAGTCAATATACGGCTGTTCACTCAGAGAGAGAGAGTCAATATACGGCTGTTCACTCAGAGAGAGAGTCAATATACGGCTGTTCACTCAGACAGAGAGTCAATATACGGCTGTTCACTCAGAGAGAGAGAGTCAATATACGGCTGTTCACTCAGAGAGAGAGAGTCAATATACGGCTGTTCACTCAGAGAGAGAGAGTCAATATACGGCTGTTCACTCAGAGAGAGGTCAATATACGGCTGTTCACTCAGAGAGAGAGAGTCAATATACGGCTGTTCACTCAGAGAGAGAGTCAATATACGGCTGTTCACTCAGAGAGAGAGTCAATATACGGCTGTTCACTCAGACAGAGAGTCAATATACGGCTGTTCACTCAGAGAGAGAGCTAGTCAATATACGGCTGTTCACTCAGAGAGAGAGTCAATATACGGCTATTCACTCAGATAGAGAGAGAGTCAATATACGGCTGTTCACTCAGAGAGAGAGCCAATATACTCCTGTTCACTCAGACAAAGAGAGAGAGAGTCAATATACAGCTGTTCACTCAGAGAGAGAGCCAATATACTCCTGTTCACTCAGACAAAGAGAGAGAGAGTCAATATTAGGCTGTTCACTCAGAGAGAGAGAGAGTCAATATACGGCTATTCACTCAGAGAGAGAGTCAATATACGACTGTTCACTCAGAGAGAGAGTCAATATACGGCTATTCACTCAGAGAGAGAGAGAGTCAATATACGGCTATTCACTCAGAGAGAGAGAGAGTCAATATACGGCTATTCACTCAGAGAGAGAGTCAATATACGGCTATTCACTCAGAGAGAGAGAAAGTAAATATACAGCTGTTCATTCAGAGAGAGAGTCAATATACGGCTGTTCACTCAGAGAGAGTCAATATACGGCTATTCACTCAGAGAGAGAGAGAGTCAATATACGGCTTTTCACTCAGACAGAGAGTCAATATACGGCTGTTCACTCAGAGAGAGAGTCAATATACGGCTGTTCACTCAGAGAGAGAGTCAATATATGGCTGTTCACTCAGAGAGAGAAAGTAAATATACAGCTGTTCATTCAGAGAGAGAGTCAATATACGGCTGTTCACTCAGAGAGAGAGTCAATATATGGCTGTTCACTCAGAGAGAGAAAGTAAATATACAGCTGTTCATTCAGAGAGAGAGTCAATATACGGCTATTCACTCAGAGAGAGAGAGAGTCAATATACGGCTTTTCACTCAGACAGAGAGTCAATATACGGCTGTTCACTCAGAGAGAGAGTCAATATACGGCTATTCACTCAGAGAGAGAGAGAGTCAATATACAGCTGTTCACTCAGAGAGAGAGTCAATATATGGCTGTTCACTCAGAGAGAGAAAGTAAATATACAGCTGTTCATTCAGAGAGAGAGTCAATATACGGCTGTTCACTCAGAGAGAGAGTCAATATATGGCTGTTCACTCAGAGAGAGAGTCAATATACGGCTGTTCACTCAGAGAGAGAGTCAATATACGGCTGTTCACTCAGATAGAGAGAGTCAATATACGGCTGTTCACTCAGAGAGAGAGTCAATATACGGCTGTTCACTCAGAGAGCGAGTTAGTCAATATACGGCTGTTCACTCAGAGAGAGAGTCAATATATGGCTGTTCACTCAGAGAGAGAGTCAATATACGGCTGTTCACTCAGATAGAGAGAGAGTCAATATACGGCTGTTCACTCAGATAGAGAGAGAGTCAATATACGGCTGTTCACTCAGAGAGAGAGTCAATATACGGCTATTCACTCAGAGAGAGAGAGAGTCAATATACGGCTGTTCACTCAGATAGAGAGAGAGTCAATATACGGCTGTTCACTCAGAGAGAGAGTCAATATACGGCTTTTCACTCAGACAGAGAGTCAATATATAGCTGTTCACTCAGAGAGAGTCAATCTAAGGCTGTTCACTCAGAGAGAGAGTCAATATACGGCTGTTCACTCAGAGAGAGTCAATATACGGCTGTTCACTCAGAGAGAGAGTCAATATACGGCTGTTCACTCAGAGAGAGAGAGTCAATATACGGCTGTTCACTCAGAGAGAGAGTCAATATACGGCTGTTCACTCAGAGAGAGAGAGTCAATATACGGCTGTTCACTCAGAGAGAGAGTCAATATACGGCTGTTCACTCAGAGAGAGAGTCAATATACGGCTGTTCACTCAGACAGAGAGTCAATATATGGCTGTTCACTCAGAGAGAGAGTCAATATACGGCTGTTCACTCAGAGAGAGAGTCAATATATGGCTGTTCACTCAGAGAGAGAGTCAATATATGGCTGTTCACTCAGAGAGAGAGTCAATATATGGCTGTTCACTCAGAGAGAGAGAGAGAGTCAATATATGGCTGTTCACTCAGAGAGAGAGAGAGAGAGTCAATATAAGGCTGTTCACTCAGACAGAGAGTCAATATTTGGCTGTTCACTCAGAGAGAGAGAGTCAATATACGGCTGTTCACTCAGAGAGAGAGTCAATATATGGCTGTTCACTCAGAGAGAGAGAGAGAGAGTCAATATACGGCTGTTCACTCAGAGAGAGAGAGAGAGTCAATATACGGCTGTTCACTCAGAGAGAGAGTCAATATACGGCTGTTCACTCAGAGAGAGAGAGTCAATATACGGCTGTTCACTCAGAGAGAGAGAGTCAATATACGGCTGTTCACTCAGAGAGAGAGTCAATATACGGCTGTTCACTCAGAGAGAGAGTCAATATACGGCTGTTCACTCAGACAGAGAGTCAATATACGGCTGTTCACTCAGAGAGAGAGCTAGTCAATATACGGCTGTTCACTCAGAGAGAGAGTCAATATACGGCTGTTCACTCAGAGAGAGAGAGAGTCAATATACGGCTGTTCACTCAGAGAGAGAGTCAATATACGGCTGTTCACTCAGAGAGAGAGTCAATATACGGCTGTTCACTCAGAGAGAGTCAATATACGGCTGTTCACTCAGATAGAGAGAGTCAATATACGGCTGTTCACTCAGAGAGAGAGTCAATATACGGCTGTTCACTCAGAGAGAGAGACATTAATATAGAGAGGTAATCTGATGCATCTCCCTTTGCTCTGTGTTCATTCTGGCAACAAAGTGAAAGCTCTTTCTTCCCACCAGCATATCTCTGTCTTTATTCCCAGACGATGGCAGGAGTAAAGAGCAGCCTGATCACTACAAACAGACAGAAAAGGTCCTGAGAATGTCACTATACGTCTTCCTCGGCGTTACATTCTGGGTGCAGACTGGTGACGTTTGGACCCGAAGCCCGCCTCTCAGATCACTATGACATGATGGTAACGTAATTGTTCATTATTTATTTTCAACCCTTCCCCTAACTATAGCCCTAACCTTAACCAAATGGGATGAGCGTTAACCTTTTAGTTGTTTCCATTTCAACACCGAATCAACAGCTAAAAAAGAAACATTCATCTATAACACTAATTAATTTCAAAGGCGACTTGAAAAGAGTGCATCAACACACACACACACACACACACACCCCACACACACACACCCCACACACACACACCCCCACACACACACACACACACACCCCACACACACACACATACAGGCATCAAGGGTACACTGGAAACACACACACACACACACACACACACACACACACACACACACACACACACACACACACACACATACAGGCATCAAGGGTACACTGGAAAACACACACACACACACACACACACACACACACACACACACCCCACACACACACACATACAGGCATCAAGGGTACACTGGAAACCACACACACACACACGCACAGACACAGACACACACACACACACGCACCCCCCCCACACACACACACACACACACACACATACAGGCATCAAGGGTACACTGGAAACCACACACACACACACACACACACACACACACACACACATACATGCATCAAGGGTACACTGGAAACCACACACACACACACACACACAGCAGACGCACACGGAGGCACACACACACACACACACAGCAGACACATACACAGCAGACACACACACGGAGGAAGACACATACAAACACAGGAAACTCACCGCTCAGTTCCAATAAGCCTCCTCCCTAAGTTTGTTTTACTCACTGCTTTAGCACACTCTGCTAACCCTGATGTCCTTGCCGTGTCTGAATCCTGGCTCAGGAAGGCCACCAAAAATTCTGAGATTTCCATACCCAACTATAACATTTTCCGCCAAGATAGAACTGCCAAAGGGGGAGGAGTTGCAGTTTACTGCAGAGATAGCCTGCAAAGTAATGTCATACTTTCCAGGTCCACACCCAAACAGTTCGAACTACTAATTTTGAAAATTACTCTCTCCAGAAATAAGTCTCTCACTGTTACCGCCTGCTACCGACCCCCCTCAGCTCCCAGCTGTGCTCTGGACACCATTTGTGAATTGATCGCCCCCCATCTAGCTTCAGAGTTTGTTCTGTTAGGTGACCTAAACTGGGATATGCTTAACACCCCGGCAGTCCTACAATCTAAGCTAGATGCCCTCAATCTCACACAAATGTTCAAGGAACCCACCAGGTACAACCCTAAATCTGTAAACAAGGGCACCCTCATAGACGTCATCCTGACCTACTGGCCCTCCAAATACACCTCCGCTGTCTTCAACCAGGATCTCAGCGATCACTGCCTCATTGCCTGTATCCGCTACGGAGCCGCAGTCAAACGGACCACCCCCCATCACTGTCAAACGCTCCCTAAAACACTTCTGTGAGCAGGCCTTTCTAATCGACCTGGCCCGGGTATCCTGGAAGGACATTGACCTCATCCCGTCAGTTGAGGATGCCTGGTCATTCTATAAAAGTAACTTCCTCACCATTTTAGATAAGCATGCTCCGTTCAAAAAATGCAGAACTAAGAACAGATATAGCCCTTGGTTCACTCCAGACCTGACTGCCCTCGACCAGCACAAAAATATCCTGTGGCGGACTGCAATAGCATTGAACAGTCCCCGCGATATGCAACTCTTCAGGGAAGTCAGGAACCAATACACGCAGTCAGTCAGGAAAGCTAAGGCCAGCTTCTTCAGGCAGAAGTTTGCATCCTGTAGCTCCAACTCCAAAAAGTTCTGGGACACTGTGAAGTCCATGGAGAACAAGAGCACCTCCTCCCAGCTGCCCACTGCACTGAGGCTAGGTAACACGGTCACCACCGATAAATCCATGATTATCGAAAACATCAACAAGCATTTCTCAACAGCTGGCCATGCCTTCCGCCTGGCTACTCCAACCTCGGCCAACAGCTCCGCCCCCTGCAGCTACTCGCCCAAGCCTCTCCAGGTTCTCCTTTACCCAAATCTAGATAGCAGATGTTCTGAAAGAGCTGCAAAACCTGGACCCGTACAAATCAGCTGGGCTTGACAATCTGGACCCTCTATTTCTGAAACTATCCGCCGCCTTTGTCGCAACCCCTATTACCAGCCTGTTCAACCTCTCTTTCATATTGTCTGAGATCCCCAAGGATTGGAAAGCTGCCGCAGTCATCCCCCTCTTCAAAGGGGGAGACACCCTGGACGCAAACTGTTACAGACCTATATCCATCCTGCCCTGCCTATCTAAGGTCTTCGAAAGCCAAGTCAACAAACAAGTCACTGATAATCTCGAATCCCACCGTACCTTCTCCGCTGTGCAATCTGGTTTCCGAGCTGGTCACGGGTGCACCTCAGCCACGCTCAAGGTACTAAACGTATCATAACCGCCATCGATAAAAGACAGTACTGTGCAGCCGTCTTCATCGACCTTGCCAAGGCTTCGACTCTGTCAATCACCATATTCTTATTCAGACTCAGTAGCCTCGGTTTTTAAGATGACTGCCTTGCCTGGTTCACCAATTACTTTGCAGACAGAGTTCAGTGTGTCAAATCGGAGGGCATGCTGTCCGGTCCTCTGGCAGTCTCTAAGGGGGTGCCACAGGGTTCAATCCTCGGGCCGACTCTTTTCTCTGTATATATCAATGATGTTGCTCTTGCTGCGGGCGATTCCCTGATCCACCTCTACGCAGACGACACCATTCTATATACTTCCGGCCCGTCCTTGGACACTGTGCTATGTAACCTCCAAACGAGCTTCAATGCCATACAACACTCCTTCCGTGGCCTCCGACTGCTCTTAAACGCTAGTAAAACCAAATGCATGCTTTTCAACCGTTCGCTGCCTGCACCCGCACGCCTGATCAGCATCACCACCCTGGATGGTTCCGACCTTGAATATGTGGACATCTATAAGTACCTAAGTGTCTGGCTAGACTGTAAACTCTCCTTCCAGACTCATATCAAACATCTCCAATCGAAAATCAAATCAAGAGTTGGCTTTCTATTCCACAACAAAGCCTCCTTCACTCACTCCGCCAAACTTACCTTAGTAAAACTGACTATCCTACCGATCCTCGACTTCGGCGATGTCATCTACAAAATTGCTTCCAACACTCTACTCAGCAAACTGGATGCAGTTTATCACAGTGCCATCCGTTTTTGTCACTAAAGCACCTTATACCACCCACCACTGGGACTTGTATGCTCTAGTCGGCTGGCCCACGCTACATATTCGTCGCCAGACCCACTGGCTCCAGGTCATCTACATGCCCATGCTAGGTAAAGCTCCGCCTTATCTCAGTTCACTGGTCACGATGGCAACACCCATCCGTAGCACGCGCTCCAGCAGGTGTATCTCACTGATCATCCCTAAAGCCAACACCTCATTTGGCCGCCTTTCGTTCCAGTTCTCTGCTGCCTGTGAGTGGAACGAATTGCAAAAATCGCTGAAGTTGGAGACTTTTATCTCCCTCACCAACTTCAAACATCTGCTATCTGAGCAGCTAACCGATCGCTGCAGCTGTACATAGTCTCTCGGTAAACAGCCCACCCATTTTTGCCTACCTCATCCCCATACTGTTTTTATTTACTTTTCTGCTCTTTTGCACACCAATATCTCTACCTCTACATGACCATCTGATCATTTATCACTCCAGTGTTAATCTGCAAAATTGTAATTATTCGCCTACCTCCTCATGCCTTTTGCACACAATGTATATAGAATCCCCTTTTTTCTACTGTGTTATTGACTTAATTGTTAATTGTTAATTGTTTACGCCATGTGTAACTCTGTGTTGTCTGTTCACACTGCTATGCTTTATCTTGGCCAGGTCGCAGTTGCAAATGAGAACTTGTTCTCAACTAGCCTACCTGGTTAAATAAAGGTGTTCTCTACTAGCCTACCTTGTTAAATAAAGGTGTTCTCAACTAGCCTACCTGGTTAAATAAAGGTGAAATAAATAAATAAATAATAAATAAAAAAGGGCAGACAACAGCTTCTGTATGTCACAAACAGGAAAAAAGAAACAACAAAGGACAGATGTGGAGGTCGTGAACTGAGCTGTGACCTCTAAATGGTTCTGTCACTCTTTCACTTCCAGGGGATATGGGACCGAGTTAAGGAAGTATCTAGGGAATGATGCCTTTGGGACATAGTCTTTGTGAGACTGGGGTCTAGGGGTCAGAGAGGATGAATTATAAGGGTTCATTCAATCTAAATGAAGAAGTCTTGGCTGTCGAGTCAATAAAAATAAGTCCGCTTGAATCAAATGAACCTGATCATTTGGGCTGTTGTTAATATGTCATGTTGCTAGAGTTTAGTTTGTCATGTTGCTAGAGTTTAGTTTGTCATGTAGCTACAGTTTAGTTAGTCATGTTGCTAGAGTTTAGTTTGTCATGTAGCTAGAGTTTAGTTTGTCATGTAGCTAGAGTTTAGTTTGTCATGTAGCTAGAGTTTAGTTTGTCATGTTGCTAGAGTTTAGTTAGTCATGTAGCTACAGTTTAGTTAGTCATGTAGCTACAGTTTAGTTAGTCATGTTGCTAGAGTTTAGTTAGTCATGTATCTTCAGTTTAGTTAGTCATGTATCTACAGTTTAGTTAGTCATGTATCTTCAGTTTAGTTAGTCATGTATCTTCAGTTTAATTAGTCATGTATCTTCAGTTTAATTAGTCATGTATCTTCAGTTTAATTAGTATTGAAGCTACAGTGTAGTTATGAAGCTACAGTGTAGTTAGTCATGTATCTGCAGTTTAGTTAGTCATGTATCTGCAGTTTAATTAGGCATGTATATTCAGTTTAGTTAGTCATGTATCTACAGTTTAGTTAGTCATCTAGCTACAGTTTAATTAGTCATGTATCTACAGTTTAGTTAGTCATGTATCTACAGTTTAGTTAGTCATGTATCTACAGTTTAGTTAGTCATGTATCTACAGTTTAGTTAGTCATGTATCTACAGTTTAGTTAGTCATGTATCTACAGTTTAGTTAGTCATGTATCTACAGTTTAGTTAGTCATGTATCTACAGTTTAGTTAGTCATGTATCTACAGTTTAGTTAGTCATGTATCTACAGTTTAGTTAGTCATGTATCTACAGTTTAGTTAGTCATGTATCTACAGTTTAGTTAGTCATGTATCTACAGTTTAGTTAGTCATGTATCTACAGTTTAGTTAGTCATGTATCTACAGTTTAGTTAGTCATGTATCTACAGTTTAGTTAGTCATGTATCTTCAGTTTAGTTAGTCATGTATCTACAGTTTAGTTAGTCATGTATCTGCAGTTTAGTTAGTCATGTATCTACAGTTTAGTTAGTCATGTATCTTCAGTTTAGTTAGTCATGTATCTACAGTTTAGTTAGTCATGTATATTCAGTTTAGTTAGTCATGTATATTCAGTTTAGTTAGTCATGTATCTTCAGTTTAGTTAGTCATGTAGCTACAGTTTAATTAGTCATGTATATTCAGTTTAGTTAGTCATGTATATTCAGTTTAGTTAGTCATGTATATTCAGTTTAGTTAGTCATGTATATTCAGTTTAGTTAGTCATGTATATTCAGTTTAGTTAGTCATGTATCTTCAGTTTAGTTAGTCATGTATCTTCAGTTTAGTTAGTCATGTATCTACAGTTTAATTAGTCATGTATCTTCAGTTTAGTTAGTATTGAAGCTACAGTGTAGTTATGAAGCTACAGTGTAGTTAGTCATGTATCTACAGTTTAGTTAGTCATGTATCTTCAGTTTAGTTAGTCATGTATCTTCAGTTTAGTTAGTCATGTATATTCAGTTTAGTTAGTCATGTATCTTCAGTTTAGTTAGTCATGTATCTACAGTTTAGTTAGTCATGTATCTTCAGTTTAGTTAGTCATGTATCTTCAGTTTAGTTAGTCATGTATCTACAGTTTAGTTAGTCATGTATCTTCAGTTTAGTTAGTCATGTATCTACAGTTTAGTTAGTCATGTATCTTCAGTTTAGTTAGTCATGTATCTACAGTTTAGTTAGTCATGTATCTTCAGTTTAGTTAGTCATGTATCTACAGTTTAGTTAGTCATGTATCTTCAGTTTAGTTAGTCATGTATCTTCAGTTTAGTTAGTCATGTATCTTCAGTTTAGTTAGTCATGTATCTACAGTTTAGTTAGTCATGTTGCTAGAGTTTAGTTAGTCATGTATCTTCAGTTTAGTTAGTCATGTATCTACAGTTTAGTTAGTCATGTATCTACAGTTTAGTTAGTCATGTATCTTCAGTTTAGTTAGTCATGTATCTTCAGTTTAATTAGTCATGTATCTTCAGTTTAGTTAGTCATGTATCTTCAGTTTAGTTAGTCATGTATCTTCAGTTTAGTTAGTATTGAAGCTACAGTTTAATTAGTCATGTATCTTCAGTTTAGTTAGTATTGAAGCTACAGTGTAGTTATGAAGCTACAGTGTAGTTAGTCATGTATCTACAGTTTAGTTAGTCATCTAGCTACAGTTTAGCAGAACATGTAGCTAGAGTTTAGTTAATTAAGTAGCTACAGTTTAATTTGTCATGGTCATTCATGTACATATACATTAGTCGTATACATTTAATATGGTTAGTCATGAAGGTCTGAAGTTTACATACATTAAGTTGACTGTGCCTTTAAACAGCTTGGAAAATTCCAGAAAATTATGTCATGGCTTCAGAAGCTTCTGAGAGGCTAATTGACATCATTTGAGTCAATTGGAGGTCTACCTTTGGATGCATTTCAAGCCCTAACTTCAAACTCAGTGCCTCTTTGCTTGACATTATGGGATTTTCTTTTTAAATTACCCAAAAATGTGTAGACCTCCACAAGTCTTGTTCATCCTTGGGAGCAATTTCCAAATGCCAGAAGGTACCACGTTCATCAGTACAAACAATAGAACACAAGTATAAACACCTTGGGACCACGCAGCCGTCATACCGCTCAGTAAGGAGATGCGTTCTGTCTCCTAGAGATGAATGGATTTTGGTGTGAAAAGTGCAAATCACCTTGCGAAGATGCTGTCGGAAACAGGTACAAAAGTATCTGTATCCACAGTAAAAAAAGTCCTTTATCAACATAACCTGAAAGGTCGCTCAACAAGGAAGAAGCCACCATAAAAAAGCCAGACTAAGATTAGCAACAGCACATGGGGACAAAGATCATACTTTTTGGAGAAATGTCCTCTGTTCCGATGAAACAAAAATGTAACTATTTAGCCATTATGACGATCGTTATGTTTGGAGGAAAAAGGGGGAGGCTTGCAAACCGAAGAACATCATCCCAACCAAGAAGCACGGGGGTGACAGAGTTATGTTGTGGCTTTAATGCAGGAGGGAATGGTGCACTACACAAAATACATGGAATCATGAGATGGGAAAATTATGTGGATATTTTGAAGCAAGATCTCAAGTCATCAGTCAGGAAGTCAAAGCTTGGTCGCAAATGGGTCGTCCAAATAGACCCCAGGCATACTTCCAAATTTTGGCAAAATGGCTTAAGTACAACAAAGTCAAGAAGTGTAAGAGGCCATCTGTACCGGTCGTCGTCTATTGAGGAAGAATCGGACCAAAGCGCAGCGTGGTAAGTGTTCATGATTTTATTTTAAACTGAACACTGAAACAAAATAACAACGTGCAAAACGAAACCGAAACAGTCCTTTCAGGTGCAGAACACTAAACAGAAAACAACTACCCACAAAACACAGGTGGCAAAAAGCTACCGAAGTATGGTTCGCAATCAGAGACAACGATAGTCAGCTGAACCCTGATTGAGAACCATACCTGGCCAATCAAAGAAATGAAAAAACATCGAAAAAAGAACATAGAATGTCCACCCCAAATCACACCCTGACCAAACCAAAATAGAGACATAAAAAGCTCTCTAAGCTCAGGGCGTGACAGTATACCCCCCCCCAAAGGTGCAGACTCCGGACGCAAAATCTGAACCTATAGGGGAGGGTCTGGGTGGGAATTTCTCCGCGGTGGTGGCTCTGGTGCGGGACGTAGACCCCGCTCCACCTCTGGCTTGGCCCACTTTGGTGGCGCCTCTAGTGCTAGGAGCCTCGCCGCCGACCCCGGACTGGGCACCCTTGTTGCGGGCCCGGACTGTGCTCCCTCGTTGCGGGCCCCGGACTGGGCATCCTCGTTGCGGGCCCCGGACTGGGGACCCTCGTTGCGGGCCCCGGAATGGGCACCCTTGTTGGAGGCTCCGGACTGGAGGGTGACTCCGGAGGCTCCGGACTGGAGGGTGTCACTGGAGGCTCCGGTCTGGAGGGCGACTCTGGAGGCACGGACTGGATACCGTCGCTGGAGGAATGAGACGCAGAGACAGCCTGGTGCGTTGGGCTGCCACAGGGCCCACCAGGCTGGGGAGACCTACAGGAGGCCTGGTGCTTAGAGGAGGCACAGGATGAACAGGGCACTGGAGCTCTGGTGCGCAGATACACGTATGTTTGAGGAATTTTAATTATGAGATTTCTGCTCTTTTGAATATGTCGCCCTGTACTATCACTGGTTGTTGTTATATCGCTCCCGGTAACGGGTTCTCAACCATAAGAAGTTAAAAGCAACCTCCCAGATAAAATTGTAGTTCATTTAAATGAACAGAAAGTGATGACATTGGCCCAAGCAGCAGTGTTGGCAGATGAGTATGCTTTGACACACAAGACTGTCTTTGGTGCGCCTCGTTTTGAAGGCCGGACGATTACATCATCAGTGCCTCATACAGGTCGCTTTTCCTCTGACAACCCTAAGCCTTTTCATAAAATCCATTATAAGGGTTATAAAGGCTATAATGGTAATAGTGGTTATGAGGGTTATAAGGGTTTTAATGGTTATAGTGGTTATGGGGGTTATAATGGTTATGAGTGTTATTAGGGTTATAAGGGCTATACTGGTTATAATGGTTATGAGGGTTATAATGGTTATAAGGGTTTTAATGGTTATAATGGTTATGAGGGTTATAATGGTTATAAGGGTTTTAATGGTTATAATGGTTATGATGGTTATAAGGTTTTAATGGTTATGGGGGTTATAATGGTTATAAGGGTTATACTGGTTATGAGGGTTATAATGGTTATGAGGGTTATGAGGGTTATAAGGGTTATAATGGTTATGAGGGTTATGAGGGTTATAATGGTTATAGTGGTTATGAGTGTTATAAGGGTTATAAGGGCTATACTGGTTATAATGCTTATAATGGTTGTAATGGTTATGAAGGTTATAATGCTTATAAGTGTTATACAGGTTATACAGGTTATAATGGTTATAATAGTAATAATTGTTATAATGGTTATAAGGGTTATAATGGTAATAGGGGTTATAATGTTTATAATGGTAATACTGATTATAAGGGTTATAATGGTAAAAATGGTTATAATGGTTATAAGGGCTATAATGGTTATAATGGTAATAGGGGTTATATGTCAACATATGTAATACTTTACGAAATATCTCTTGTTAAAGGTGAAATCTGCGATCTGAGAACAATTCATTGATATATACACGATCCGTGAATGTTTTTACTGTCACCAAAAGGGTCACGTGATTGCGGACTGCCCAGTTTAAAAAAATAAACCCAATCAGTCCCAGTCACCGTCCCCAAAAATGAAAAGTTTGGGTTTAGTCAAGTCTTTGGCTCGTCCATTAAATCGAGTAATTGATTCAGCATTTGAGAAACCGGATCCTGTCTACTCTCTGTTTATCTCTGCCGGTTATGTTTCCTTAACAGGAGGACAAGCTGATCAAAAGCCTACCCCAAATGTTACGAGACACCGGGGCGGCGCAGTCAGTAATCATTACTGATGCTTTACCCTGGTCTCCTGAAACGTATTGTGGCTCGCATGTCATATTACAGGGGATAGAGACAAACCACACCTGTACCCCGCCTGTGCGTTAACCCAAAAGTCTCTCCTCGTCTCAAAAATGCATGAAGTTGCGGCCAAAGGCTGTTGGCCGTTCATTTGCACCAGGGGATCAAGTTTTAGTTTTGTTACCAATCCCTGGCTCATCTCTGTTGGCACGTTTTTCTGGACCATATCTGGTGGAAAAGAAACTCAGTGACACCAATTATGTGATAAAGACACCAGATCGAAGGCGTTCTTCCCGTGTGTCATGTTAACATGCTGAAAACATATTATGTGCGTGATTCTCCCGACAGCTCCTCAGGTAAGCCGGTCCAGCCCGCCGTCTCCAGTGTGGCTGCGGTGGTGCTGAAGCCTGGCTGGGACCTAGGTGAGGATAAGGAGGACGGGTTGGAGTTACGCCACACTTTACAGCAGTGTGAACGCCTATGTAATTCAGAGATGCTGAAGAAGTTACCCTCTCAAATGGAACATTTGGATAACGATCAAACTAAGGATCTTATCCTATTGACAAACAGTTTTCTCAATGTGTTTCAGGACGTTCCAAGTCGCACGTCCATCTTGGAACATGACGTGGATGTGGGGAACGCTGTTCCTATACGTCAGCATCCGTACCGGGTTATTGCTAAGAAAAGGGAGGTAATGAAAAGTGAGGTAGCTTATTTAATACAGAATGACATGGCAAAACCCAGTAACAGCTCCTGGAGTTCTGTATTCTTGTTCCTAAGCCTGACGGTACGTCCCGTCCTTATGTACGGACTATCATTGCGTAAATTCAGTTACCAAGTCTGATTCTTTCCCTCTACCTCGCTTACTGTATTGATAGAATTGGCTCTGCTGCTTACTTTAGTAAGTTACATTTGCTAAAAGGTTATTGGCAGGTGCCTCTGACCTCTCGAGCTTCTGACATATCGGCTTTTGTTACGCCAGATAACTTCGTACAATACACTGTGATGCCCTTTGCCATGTGTAATGCACCTGCTACTTTTCAGCGACTAGTTAACATTGTGTTTGCAGATGTGCCAAATTGTACTGCTTACCTTGGCGATGTGGTGATTCATTGGTCTACTTGGCCTGATCATCTCTCCACTTTGAAAAGTGTGTTTCAGCGGTTGGAGAATGCTTCTTTAACCCTCAATTTGGCCAAGTGTGAGTTTGGGAAGGCTACAGTGACTTACTTAGGGAAGCATGTGGGACGAGGTCCACTGCTCCCAGTAACTGGCAAAGTGGAAGCAATTGTTGCTTTTCCTGCTCCCACGACTCGCCGCCAGTTGTGCAGATTCCTAGGGATGGTAGGGTACTATCGTACATTCTGTAAGATTTTCTCGGCGGTAGTAGCTCCCCTTTCATCTCTGCTTAGTCCCAAGGTACCATTTAAGTGGTCCAAGGACTGTAACTATGCTTTTGAGTCCGCTAAAGCGCTACTTTGTAGTGCCCCAGCGATTGCCGGCCCCAACTTTGACAAACCTTTTAAGTTGGAGGCAGATGCTAGTATAGTGGGGGTGGGTGCGGTTCCCTTGCAGAAAAATGAAGACGGAGTGGATCGGCCCGTCAGTTTCTTCTCCCGTAAGTTCAACTCGTGTCAGTCAAGGTACTCTACAATTGAACAAGAGACGCTGGCTTTATTGCTTGCCTTACAGTTCTTTGAGGTATATGTGGGCTCCAGTGCCTTGCCTGTTATGGTCTTCACGGACCATAATCCATTGGTGTTTTTGAAACAAATGTACAACCAGAACCGCCGCCTTATGCGGTGGGCTCTGATTGTACAAGGATATAATGTACAGATAGCTTCTGTGAAGGGCTCGGCGAATGTGGTTGCTGACGCTCTATCACAGGTTTACTAACTGGGGATGCGTTGGCTTTTGTTATTGCAAACTGTATGTTTGCAATTTTTTGTGGTGGGCGTGTTACGTTCCCCAGTTTATGTGTAGTAGTTTGTTTATTTGAGTGTGTTTCAGGAGATGGCTTCCTGAAAATCCCTCAAGCAGCTGATTGGTCGACTCCAGGGCTAATTGGAAAGCTGGCCCCTGCCTCATCGTCAAGTTACAGCTGTATCCCATTAGATTCCTTCTGAAGATATATAAAGCCAGTGTTGTGTTGTTCAGGAGAGAGATTTTTGCAGGCAGATCATTGCTGGGAGGTCATTGCAGCAAGATTGATTGTGATATAGAGAATTCAATTGCTGAGAGCTGTGTAGTGTTGGTGGTTTCTCAGAAAGCGATTGGGTATATACTATGTTAGTTGTTGCTGAGGGAGCTGATTGGTTATGTCTGTGTCCTGTATTAGTTGAGTGAGAAAGCTGATTGGTTATGTCTGTGTCCTGTATTGGTTGAGTGAGAGAGCTGATTGGTTATGTCTGTGTCCTGTATTGGTTGAGTGAGAGAGCTGATTGGTTATGTCTGTGTCCTGTATTGGTTGAGTGAGAGAGCTGATTGGTTATGTCTGTGTCCTGTATTGGTTGAGTGAGAGAGCTGATTGGTTATGTCTGTGTCCTGTATTGGTTGAGTGAGAGAGCTGATTGGTTATGTCTGTGTCCTGTATTGGTTGAGTGAGAGAGCTGATTGGTTATGTCTGTGTCCTGTATTGGTTGAGTGAGAAAGCTGATTGGTTATGTCTGTGTCCTGTATTGGTTGAGTGAGAAAGCTGATTGGTTATGTCTGTGTCCTGTATTGGTTGAGTGAGAGAGCTGATTGGTTATGTCTGTGTCCTGTATTGGTTGAGTGAGGGAGCTGATTGGTTATGTCTGTGTCCTGTATTGGTTGAGTGAGAGAGCTGATTGGTTATGTCTGTGTCCTGTATTGGTTGAGTGAGGGAGCTGATTGGTTATGTCTGTGTCCTGTATTGGTTGAGTGAGAGAGCTGATTGGTTATGTCTGTGTCCTGTATTGGTTGAGTGAGGGAGCTGATTGGTTATGTCTGTGTCCTGTATTGGTTGAGTGAGAGAGCTGATTGGTTATGTCTGTGTCCTGTATTGGTTGAGTGAGAGAGCTGATTGGTTATGTCTGTGTCCTGTATTGGTTGAGTGAGGGAGCTGATTGGTTATGTCTGTGTCCTGTATTGGTTGAGTGAGAGAGCTGATTGGTTATGTCTGTGTGTCAGTAGGACACAGTGTTTTGTTTCTTTAAATAGTTTGTTATCCTGTTTCATTTGTTCCCAGGGGGAAGGGGTAAGATACAGAACAGGATATAACCCAGTAAGATACAGAACAACAGGATATAACCCAGTAAGATACAGAACAACAGGATATAACCCAGTAAGATACAGAACAACAGGATATAACCCAGTAATATACAGAACAACAGGATATAACCCAGTAAGATACAGAACAACAGGATATAACCCAGTAAGATACAGAACAACAGGATATAACCCAGTAATATACAGAACAACAGGATATAACCCAGTAATATACAGAACAACAGGATATAACCCAGTAATATACAGAACAACAGGATATAACCCAGTAATATACAGAACAGGATATAACCCAGTAAGATACAGAACAACAGGACATAACCCAGTAAGATACAGAACAACAGGATATAACCCAGTAGGATACAGAACAACAGGATATAACCCAGTAATATACAGAACAACAGGATATAACCCAGTAAGATACAGAACAACAGGATATAACCCAGTAAGATACAGAACAACAGGATATAACCCAGTAATATACAGAACAACAGGATATAACCCAGTAATATACAGAACAACAGGATATAACCCAGTAAGATACAGAACAACAGGACATAACCCAGTAAGATACAGAACAACAGGATATAACCCAGTAGGATACAGAACAACAGGATATAACCCAGTAATATACAGAACAACAGGATATAACCCAGTAAGATACAGAACAACAGGATATAACCCAGTAAGATACAGAACAACAGGATATAACCCAGCAAGATACAGAACAACAGGATATAACCCAGTAAGATACAGAACAGGATATAACCCAGTAAGATACAGAACAACAGGATATAACCCAGTAATATACAGAACAGGATATAACCCAGTAATATACAGAACAGGATATAACCCAGTAAGATACAGAACAACAGGATATAACCCAGTAATATACAGAACAACAGGATATAACCCAGTAAGATACAGAACAACAGGATATAACCCAGCAAGATACAGAACAACAGGATATAACCCAGTAAGATACAGAACAGGATATAACCCAGTAAGATACAGAACAACAGGATATAACCCAGTAATATACAGAACAGGATATAACCCAGTAAGATACAGAACAACAGGATATAACCCAGTAATATACAGAACAACAGGATATAACCCAGTAAGATACAAAACAACAGGATATAACCCAGTAAGATACAGAACAACAGGATATAACCCAGTAATATATACAGAACAGGATATAACCCAGTAAGATCCAGAACAACAGGATATAACCCAGTAGGATACAAAACAACAGGATATAACCCAGTAATATACAGAACAACAGGATATAACCCAGTAAGATACAGAACAACAGGATATAACCCAGTTGTATACGAGAACAACAGGATATAACCCAGTAATATACAGAACAGGATATAACCCAGTAATATACAGAACAACAGGATATAACCTAGTAAGATACAAAACAACAGGATATAACCCAGTAAGATACAGAACAACAGGATATAACCCAGTAATATACAGAACAGGATATAACCCAGTAAGATCCAGAACAACAGGATATAACCCAGTAAGATACAGAACAACAGGATATAACCCAGTTGTATACGAGAACAACAGGATATAACCCAGTAATATACAGAACAACAGGATATAACCCAGTAATATACAGAACAACAGGATATAACCCAGTAGGATACAGAACAACAGGATATAACCCAGTAATATACAGCACAACAGGATATAACCCAGTAAGATACAGAACAACAGGATATAACCCAGTAAGATACAGAACAACAGGATATAACCCAGTAACATACAGAACATCAGGATATAACCCAGTAAGATACAGAACAACAGGATATAACCCAGTAAGATACAGAACAACAGGATATAACCCAGTAATATACAGAACAGGATATAACCCAGTAATATACAGAACAACAGGATATAACCCAGTAATATACAGAACAACGGGATATAACCCAGTAATATACAGAACAACAGGATATAACCCAGTAATATACAGAACAACGGGATATAACCCAGTAAGATACAGAACAACAGGATTTAACCCAGTAAGATACAGAACAACAGGATTTAACCCAGTAAGATACAGAACAACAGGATATAACCCAGTAAGATACAGAACAACAGGATTTAACCCAGTAATATACAGAACAACAGGATATAACCCAGTAATATACAGAACAACAGGATATAGCCCAGTAAGATACAGAACAACAGGATATAGCCCAGTAAGATACAGAACAACAGGATATAACCCAGTAATATACAGAACAACAGGATATAACCCAGTAAGATACAAAACAACAGGATATAACCCAGTAAGATACAGAACAACAGGATATAACACAGTAAGATACAGAACAACAGGATATAACCCAGTTGTATACGAGAACAACAGGAGAAAAAAACTGTAATATACAGAACAACAGGATATAACCCAGTAATATACAGAACAACAGGATATAACCCAGTAAGATACAGAACAACAGGACATAACGCAGTAAGATACAGAACAACAGGATATAACCCAGTAGGATACAGAACAACAGGATATAACCCAGTAATATACAGAACAACAGGATATAACCCAGTAAGATACAGAACAACAGGATATAACCCAGTAAGATACAGAACAACAGGATATAACCCAGTAAGATACAGAACAACAGGATATAACCCAGTAAGATACAGAACAACAGGATATAACCCAGTAATATACAGAACAACAGGATATAACCCAGTAAGATACAGAACAACAGGACATAACCCAGTAAGATACAGAACAACAGGATATAACCCAGTAGGATACAGAACAACAGGATATAACCCAGTAATATACAGAACAACAGGATATAACCCAGTAAGATACAGAACAACAGGATATAACCCAGTAAGATACAGAACAACAGGATATAACCCAGCAAGATACAGAACAACAGGATATAACCCAGTAAGATACAGAACAACAGGATATAACCCAGTAAGATACAGAACAACAGGATATAACCCAGCAAGATACAGAACAACAGGATATAACCCAGTAAGATACAGAACAGGATATAACCCAGTAAGATACAGAACAACAGGATATAACCCAGTAATATACAGAACAACAGGATATAACCCAGTAATATACAGAACAACAGGATATAACCCAGTAAGATACAGAACAACAGGATATAACCCAGTAAGATACAGAACAACAGGATATAACCCAGTAAGATACAGAACAACAGGATATAACCCAGTAAGATACAGAACAACAGGATATAACCCAGTAAGATACAGAACAACAGGATATAACCCAGTAAGATACAGAACAACAGGATATAGCCCAGTAAGATACAGAACAGGATATAGCCCAGTAAGATACAGAACAACAGGATATAACCCAGTAATATACAGAACAACAGGATATAACCCAGTAGGATACAAAACAACAGGATATAACCCAGTAAGATACAGAACAACAGGATATAACCCAGTAATATACAGAACAGGATATAACCCAGGAATATACAGAACATCAGGATATAACCCAGTAAGATACAGAACAACAGGATATAGGCCAGTAATATACAGAACAACAGGATATAACCCAGTTGTATATGAGAACAACAGGATATAACCCAGTAATATACAGAACAGGATATAACCCAGTAATATACAGAACAACGGGATATAACCCAGTAAGATACAGAACAACAGGATATAACCCAGTAATATACAGGATATAACCCAGTAACATACAGAACAACAGGATATAACCCAGTAAGATACAGAACAACAGGATATAACCCAGTAAGACACAGAACAACAGGATATAACCCAGTAAGATACAGAACAACAGGATATAACCCAGTAATATACAGAACAACAGGATATAACCCAGTAATATACAGAACAACAGGATATAACCCAGTAAGAGACAGAACAACAGGATATAACCCAGTAATATACAGAACAGGATATAACCCAGTAAGATCCAGAACAACAGGATATAACCCAGTAGGATACAAAACAACAGGATATAACCCAGTAATATACAGAACAACAGGATATAACCCAGTAAGATACAGAACAACAGGATATAACCCAGTTGTATACGAGAACAACAGGATATAACCCAGTAATATACAGAACAGGATATAACCCAGTAATATACAGAACAACAGGATATAACCCAGTAAGATACAAAACAACAGGATATAACCCAGTAAGATACAGAACAACAGGATATAACCCAGTAATATACAGAACAGGATATAACCCAGTAAGATCCAGAACAACAGGATATAACCCAGTAAGATACAGAACAACAGGATATAACCCAGTTGTATACGAGAACAACAGGATATAACCCAGTAATATACAGAACAACAGGATATAACCCAGTAATATACAGAACAGGATATAACCCAGTAGGATACAGAACAACAGGATATAACCCAGTAATATACAGCACAACAGGATATAACCCAGTAAGATACAGAACAACAGGATATAACCCAGTAAGATACAGAACAACAGGATATAACCCAGTAAGACACAGAACAACAGGATATAACCCAGGAATATACAGAACATCAGGATATAACCCAGTAAGATACAGAACAACAGGATATAACCCAGTAATATACAGAACAACAGGATATAACCCAGTAATATACAGAACAGGATATAACCCAGTAATATACAGAACAACAGGATATAACCCAGTAATATACAGAACAACAGGATATAACCCAGTAATATACAGAACAACAGGATATAACCCAGTAAGATACAGAACAACAGGATATAACCCAGTAAGATACAGAACAACAGGATATAACCCAGTAAGATACAGAACAACAGGATATAACCCAGTAAGATACAGAACAACAGGATATAACCCAGTAATATACAGAACAACAGGATATAACCCAGTAAGATACAGAACAACAGGATATAACCCAGTAAGATACAGAACAACAGGATATAACCCAGTAAGATACAGAACAACAGGATATAACCCAGTAAGATACAGAACAGGATATAACCCAGTAAGATACAGAACAACAGGATATAACCCAGTAAGATACAGAACAGGATATAACCCAGTAATATACAGAACAACAGGATATAACCCAGTTGTATACGAGAACAACAGGAGAAAAAAACTGTAATATACAGAACAACAGGATATAACCCAGTAATATACAGAACAACAGGATATAACCCAGTAAGATACAGAACAACAGGACATAACCCAGTAAGATACAGAACAACAGGATATAACCCAGTAGGATACAGAACAACAGGATATAACCCAGTAATATACAGAACAACAGGATATAACCCAGTAATATACAGAACAGGATATAACCCAGTAATATACAGAACAACAGGATATAACCCAGTAAGATACAAAACAACAGGATATAACCCAGTAAGATACAGAACAGGATATAACCCAGTAATATACAGAACAGGATATAACCCAGTAAGATCCAGAACAACAGGATATAACCCAGTAAGATACAGAACAACAGGATATAACCCAGTTGTATACGAGAACAACAGGATATAACCCAGTAATATACAGAACAACAGGATATAACCCAGTAATATACAGAACAGGATATAACCCAGTAGGATACAGAACAACAGGATATAACCCAGTAATATACAGCACAACAGGATATAACCCAGTAAGATACAGAACAACAGGATATAACCCAGTAAGATACAGAACAGGATATAACCCAGTAAGACACAGAACAACAGGATATAACCCAGTAAGATACAGAACAGCAGGATATAACCCAGTAATATACAGAACAACAGGATATAACCCAGTAATATACAGAACAACAGGATATAACCCAGTAAGAGACAGAACAACAGGATATAACCCAGTAATATACAGAACAACAGGATATAACCCAGTAATATACAGAACAACAGGATATAACCCAGTAAGATACAGAACAGGATATAACCCAGTAAGATACAGAACAACAGGATATAACCCAGTAAGATACAGAACAACAGGATATAACCCAGTAAGATACAGAACAACAGGATATAACCCAGTAAGATACAGAACAACAGGATTTAACCCAGTAATATACAGAACAACAGGATATAACCCAGTAATATACAGAACAGGATATAACCCAGTAATATACAGAACAACAGGATATAACCCAGTAAGATACAGAACAGCAGGATATAACCCAGTAATATACAGAACAACAGGATATAACCCAGTAATATACAGAACAACAGGATATAACCCAGTAAGAGACAGAACAACAGGATATAACCCAGTAAGATACAGAACAACAGGATATAACCCAGTAAGATACAGAACAACAGGATATAACCCAGTAATATACAGAACAACAGGATATAACCCAGTTGTATACGAGAACAACAGGAGAAAAAAACTGTAATATACAGAACAACAGGATATAACCCAGTAATATACAGAACAGGATATAACCCAGTAAGATACAGAACAACAGGATATAACCCAGTAGGATACAGAACAACAGGATATAACCCAGTAGGATACAGAACAACAGGATATAACCCAGTAATATACAGAACAACAGGATATAACCCAGTAAGATACAGAACAACAGGATATAACCCAGTAAGATACAGAACAACAGGATATAACCCAGTAAGATACAGAACAACAGGATATAACCCAGTAATATACAGAACAACAGGATATAACCCAGTAAGATACAGAACAACAGGATATAACCCAGTAAGATACAGAACAACAGGACATAACCCAGTAAGATACAGAACAACAGGATATAACCCAGTAAGATACAGAACAACAGGATATAACCCAGTAAGATACAGAACAACAGGATATAACCCAGCAAGATACAGAACAACAGGATATAACCCAGTAATATACAGAACAACAGGATATAACCCAGTAATATACAGAACAGGATATAACCCAGTAATATACAGAACAACAGGATATAACCCAGTAATATACAGAACAGGATTTAACCCAGTAAGATACAGAACAACAGGATATAACCCAGTAAGATACAGAACAACAGGATATAACCCAGTAAGATACAGAACAACAGGATATAGCCCAGTAAGATACAGAACAACAGGATATAGCCCAGTAAGATACAGAACAACAGGATATAACCCAGTAATATACAGAACAACAGGATATAACCCAGTAAGATACAAAACAACAGGATATAACCCAGTAAGATACAGAACAACAGGATATAACCCAGTAATATACAGAACAACAGGATATAACCCAGTAATATACAGAACAGGATATAACCCAGTAAAATACAGAACAGGATATAACCCAGTAATATACAGAACAACAGGATATAACCCAGTTGTATACGAGAACAACAGGATATAACCCAGTAATATACAGAACAACAGGATATAACCCAGTAATATACAGAACAACAGGATATAACCCAGTAGGATACAGAACAACAGGATATAACCCAGTAATATACAGAACAACAGGATATAGCCCAGTAAGATACAGAACAACAGGATATAACCCAGTAAGATACAGAACAACAGGATATAGCCCAGTAAGATACAGAACAACAGGATATAGCCCAGTAAGATACAGAACAACAGGATATAACCCAGTAATATACAGAACAACAGGATATAACCCAGGAATATACAGAACAACAGGATATAACCCAGTAAGATACAGAACAACAGGATATAACCCAGTAATATACAGAACAACAGGATATAACCCAGTAATATACAGAACAGGATATAACCCAGTAATATACAGAACAACAGGATATAACCCAGTAAGATACAGAACAACAGGATTTAACCCAGTAAGATACAGAACAACAGGATATAACCCAGTAAGATACAGAACAACAGGATATAACCCAGTAAGATACAGAACAACAGGATATAACCCAGTAAGATACAGAACAACAGGATATAACCCAGTAAGATACAGAACAACAGGATATAGCCCAGTAAGATACAGAACAACAGGATATAGCCCAGTAAGATACAGAACAGGATATAACCCAGTAAGATACAGAACAACAGGATATAGCCCAGTAAGATACAGAACAACAGGATATAGCCCAGTAAGATACAGAACAACAGGATATAGCCCAGTAAGATACAGAACAACAGGATATAGCCCAGTAAGATACAGAACAACAGGATATAGCCCAGTAAGATACAGAACAACAGGATATAGCCCAGTAAGATACAGAACAACAGGATATAGCCCAGTAAGATACAGAACAACAGGATATAGCCCAGTAAGATACAGAACAACAGGATATAACCCAGTAATATACAGAACAGGATATAACCCAGTAAGATACAAAACAACAGGATATAACCCAGTAAGATACAGAACAACAGGATATAACCCAGTAATATACAGAACAACAGGATATAACCCAGTAATATACAGAACAGGATATAACCCAGTAATATACAGAACAACAGCATATAACCCAGTAAGATACAGAACAACAGGATATAACCCAGTAAGATACAAAACAACAGGATATAACCCAGTAAGATACAGAACAACAGGATATAACACAGTAAGATACAGAACAACAGGATATAACCCAGTTGTATACGAGAACAACAGGAGAAAAAAACTGTAATATACAGAACAACAGGATATAACCCAGTAATATACAGAACAACAGGATATAACCCAGTTGTATACGAGAACAACAGGATATAACCCAGTAAAATACAGAACAACAGGATATAACCCAGTTGTATACGAGGACAACGGGATATAACCCAGTCATATAGAGAACAACAGGAGAAAAAAACAGTAATATACAGAACAACAGGATATAACCCAGTAAGATACAGAACAACAGGATATAACCCAGTTGTATACGAGGACAACGGGATATAACCCAGTCATATAGAGAACAACAGGAGAAAAAAACAGTAATATACAGAACAGGATATAACCCAGTAAAATACAGAATAGGATATAACCCAGTAATATACAGAACAACAGGATATAACCCAGTTGTATACGAGAACAACAGGATATAACCCAGTAATATACAGAACAACAGGATATAACCCAGTAATATACAGAACAACAGGAGAAAAAAACAGTAATATACAGAACAACAGGATATAACCCAGTAATATACAGAACAGGATATAACCCAGTAATATACAGAACAACAGGATATAACCCAGTAATATACAGAACAGGATATAACCCAGTAATATACAGAACAACGGGATATAACCCAGTAATATACAGAACAACAGGATATAACCCAGTAATATACAGAACAACGGGATATAACCCAGTAATATACAGAACAACAGGATATAAACCAGGAATATACAGAACATCAGGATATAACCCAGTAAAATACAGAACAGGATATAACCCAGTAAGATACAGAACAACAGGATATAACCCAGTAATATACAGGATATAACCCAGTAACATACAGAACAACAGGATATAACCCAGTAAGATACAGAACAACAGGATATAACCCAGTAATATACAGAACAACAGGATATAACCCAGTAATATACAGAACAACAGGATATAACCCAGGAATATACAGAACATCAGGATATAACCCAGTAATATACAGAACAACAGGATATAACCCAGTAAGATACAGAACAACAGGATATAACCCAGTAACATACAGAACATCAGGATATAACCCAGTAACATACAGAACAACAGGATATAACCCAGTAAGATACAGAACAACAGGATATAACCCAGTAATATACAGGATATAACCCAGTAACATACAGAACAACAGGATATAACCCAGTAAGATACAGAACAACAGGATATAACCCAGTAACATACAGAACATCAGGATATAACCCAGTAAGATACAGAACAACAGGATATAACCCAGTAACATACAGAACATCAGGATATAACCCAGTAAGATACAGAACAACAGGATATAACCCAGTCATATAGAGAACAACAGGAGAAAAAAACAGTAATATACAGAATAACAGGATATAACCCAGTAATATACAGAACAGGATATAACCCAGTAAAATACAGAATAGGATATAACCCAGTAATATACAGAACAACAGGATATAACCCAGTTGTATACGAGAACAACAGGATATAACCCAGTAATATACAGAACAACAGGATATAACCCAGTAATATACAGAACAACAGGAGAAAAAAACAGTAATATACAGAACAACAGGATATAACCCAGTAATATACAGAACAGGATATAACCCAGTAATATACAGAACATCAGGATATAACCCAGTAAAATACAGAACAACAGGATATAACCCAGTAAGATACAGAACAACAGGATATAACCCAATAATATACAGGATATAACCCAGTAACATACAGAACAACAGGATATAACCCAGTAATATACAGAACAACAGGATATAACCCAGTAATATACAGAACGGGATATAACCCAGTAATATACAGAACATCAGGATATAACCCAGTAATATACAGAACAACAGGATATAACCCAGTAATATACAGAACATCAGGATATAACCCAGGAATATACAGAACATCAGGATATAACCCAGTAAAATACAGAACAGGATATAACCCAGTAAGTTACAGAACAACAGGATATAACCCAGTAAGATACAGAACAACAGGATATAACCCAGTAACATACAGAACATCAGGATATAACCCAGTAAGATACAGAACAACAGGATATAACCCAGTAATATACAGGATATAACCCAGTAACATACAGAACAACAGGATATAACCCAGTAACATACAGAACATCAGGATATAACCCAGTAAGATACAGAACAACAGGATATAACCCAGTCATATAGAGAACAACAGGATATAAACCAGGAATATACAGAACATCAGGATATAACCCAGTAAAATACAGAACAACAGGATATAACCCAGTAATATACAGAACAACAGGATATAACCCAGTAATATACAGAACAGGATATAACCCAGTAATATACAGAACGGGATATAACCCAGTAATATACAGAACAACGGGATATAACCCAGTAATATACAGAACATCAGGATATAACCCAGTAATATACAGAACAACAGGATATAACCCAGTAATATACAGAACATCAGGATATAACCCAGGAATATACAGAACATCAGGATATAACCCAGTAAAATACAGAACAACAGGATATAACCCAGTAAGATACAGAACAACAGGATATAACCCAGTAAGATACAGAACAACAGGATATAACCCAGTAATATACAGGATATAACCCAGTAACATACAGAACAACAGGATATAACCCAGTAAGATACAGAACAACAGGATATAACCCAGTAACATACAGAACATCAGGATATAACCCAGTAAGATACAGAACAATGGGATATAACCCAGTAATATACAGAACAACAGGATATAGCCCAGTAATATACAGAACAACAGGATATAACCCAGTAATATACAGAACAACAGGATATAAACCAGGAATATACAGAACATCAGGATATAACCCAGTAAATTACAGAACAACAGGATATAACCCAGTAAGATACAGAACAACAGGATATAACCCAGTAATATACAGAACAAGAGGATATAACCCAGTAAGATACAGAACAACAGGATATAACCCAGTAATATACAGGATATAACCCAGTAATATACAGAACGGGATATAACCCAGTAATATACAGAACATCAGGATATAACCCAGTAATATACAGAACAACAGGATATAACCCAGTAATATACAGAACATCAGGATATAACCCAGGAATATACAGAACATCAGGATATAACCCAGTAAAATACAGAACAACAGGATATAACCCAGTAAGATACAGAACAACAGGATATAACCCAGTAATATACAGAACAACAGGATATAACCCAGTAATATACAGAACAGGATATAACCCAGTAAGATACAGAACAGGATATAACCCAGTAATATACAGGATATAACCCAGTAACATACAGAAAAACAGGATATAACCCAGTAACATACAGAACATCAGGATATAACCCAGTAAGATACAGAACAACAGGATATAACCCAGTAATATACAGGATATAACCCAGTAACATACAGAACAACAGGATATAACCCAGTAATATACAGAACAACAGGATATAACCCAGTTGTATACGAGAACAACAGGATATAACCCAGTAATATACAGAACAACAGGATATAACCCAGTAATATACTGAACATCAGGAGAAAAAAACAGTAATATACAGAACAACAGGATATAACCCAGTAATATACAGAACAACAGGATATAACCCAGTAATATACAGAACAACAGGATATAAACCAGGAATATACAGAACATCAGGATATAACCCAGTAAAATACAGAACAACAGGATATAACCCAGTAAGATACAGAACAACAGGATATAACCCAGTAATATACAGGATATAACCCAGTAACATACAGAACAACAGGATATAACCCAGTAAGATACAGAACAACAGGATATAACCCAGTAATATACAGGATATAACCCAGTAACATACAGAACAACAGGATATAACCCAGTAATATACAGAACGGGATATAACCCAGTAATATACAGAACAACAGGATATAACCCAGTAATATACAGAACATTAGGATATAACCCAGTAATATACAGAACAACAGGATATAACCCAGTAATATACAAAACATCAGGATATAACCCAGGAATATACAGAACATCAGGATATAACCCAGTAAAATACAGAACAACAGGATATAACCCAGTAAGATACAGAACAACAGGATATAACCCAGTAAGATACAGAACAGGATATAACCCAGTAATATACAGGATATAACCCAGTAATATACAGAACAACAGGATATAACCCAGGAATATACAGAACATCAGGATATAACCCAGTAAGATACAGAACAACAGGATATAGCCCAGTAATATACAGAACAACAGGATATAACCCAGTAATATACAGAACATCAGGATATAACCCAGTAAGATACAGAACATCAGGATATAACCCAGTAAGATACAGAACATCAGGATATAACCCAGTAACATACAGAACATCAGGATATAACCCAGTAAGATACAGAACATCAGGATATAACCCAGTAAGATACAGAACAACAGGATATAGCCCAGTAATATACAGAACAACAGGATATAACCCAGTAATATACAGAACAACAGGATATAAACCAGGAATATACAGAACATCAGGATATAACCCAGTAAAATACAGAACAACAGGATATAACCCAGGAATATACAGAACATCAGGATATAACCCAGTAATATACAGGATATAACCCAGTAACATACAGAACAACAGGATATAACCCAGTAAGATACAGAACAACAGGATATAACCCAGTAATATACAGGATATAACCCAGTAACATACAGAACAACAGGATATAACCCAGTAATATACAGAACGGGATATAACCCAGTAATATACAGAACAACAGGATATAACCCAGTAATATACAGAACGGGATATAACCCAGTAATATACAGAACAACAGGATATAACCCAGTAATATACAGAACAACAGGATATAACCCAGTAATATACAGAACAACAGGATATAACCCAGTAATATACAGAACAACAGGATATAACCCAGTAATATACAGAACAGGATATAACCCAGTAATATACAGAACAGGATATAACCCAGGAATATACAGAACATCAGGATATAACCCAGTAAGATACAGAACAACAGGATATAGGCCAGTAATATACAGAACAACAGGATATAACCCAGTTGTATATGAGAACAACAGGATATAACCCAGTAATATACAGAACAACAGGATATAACCCAGTAATATACAGAACAACAGGATATAACCCAGGAATATACAGAACATCAGGATATAACCCAGTAAGATACAGAACAACAGGATATAGCCCAGTAATATACAGAACAGGATATAACCCAGTAAGATACAGAACAACAGGATATAACCCAGTAAAATACAGAACAACAGGATATAACCCAGTAAGATACAGAACAACAGGATATAACCCAGTAATATACAGGATATAACTCAGTAATATACAGAACAACAGGATATAACCCAGTAAGATACAGAACAACAGGATATAACCCAGTAACATACAGAACATCAGGATATAACCCAGTAAGATACAGAACAACAGGATATAACCCAGTAAGATACAGAACAACAGGATATAGCCCAGTAATATACAGAACAACAGGATATAGCCCAGTAATATGCAGAAGAGGATATAACCCAGTAAGATACAGAACAACAGGATATAGCCCAGTAATATGCAGAAGAGGATATAACCCAGTAAGATACAGAACAACAGGATATAACCCAGTAATATACAGGATATAACCCAGTAACATACAGAACAACAGGATATAACCCAGTAAGATACAGAACAACAGGATATAACCCAGTAAGATACAGAACAACAGGATATAATCCAGTAATATACAGGATATAACCCAGTAACATACAGAACAACAGGATATAACCCAGTAATATACAGAACAACAGGATATAACCCAGTAAAATACAGAATAGGATATAACCCAGTAATATACAGAACAGGATATAACCCAGTTGTATACGAGAACAACAGGATATAACCCAGTAATATACAGAACAACAGGATATAACCCAGTAATATACTGAACATCAGGAGAAAAAAAAAGTAATATACAGAACAACAGGATATAACCCAGTAATATACAGAACAACAGGATATAACCCAGTAATATACAGAACAACAGGATATAAACCAGGAATATACAGAACATCAGGATATAACCCAGTAAAATACAGAACAACAGGATATAACCCAGTAAGATACAGAACAACAGGATATAACCCAGTAATATACAGGATATAACCCAGTAACATACAGAACAACAGGATATAACCCAGTAAGATACAGAACAACAGGATATAACCCAGTAATATACAGGATATAACCCAGTAACATACAGAACAACAGGATATAACCCAGTAATATACAGAACGGGATATAACCCAGTAATATACAGAACAATGGGATATAACCCAGTAATATACAGAACATCAGGATATAACCCAGTAATATACAGAACAACAGGATATAACCCAGTAATATACAAAACATCAGGATATAACCCAGGAATATACAGAACATCAGGATATAACCCAGTAAAATACAGAACAACAGGATATAACCCAGTAAGATACAGAACAACAGGATATAACCCAGTAAGATACAGAACAGGATATAACCCAGTAATATACAGGATATAACCCAGTAATATACAGAACAACAGGATATAACCCAGGAATATACAGAACATCAGGATATAACCCAGTAAGATACAGAACAACAGGATATAGCCCAGTAATATACAGAACAACAGGATATAACCCAGTAAGATACAGAACAACAGGATATAACCCAGTAACATACAGAACATCAGGATATAACCCAGTAAGATACAGAACAACAGGATATAACCCAGTAAGATACAGAACAACAGGATATAACCCAGTAACATACAGAACATCAGGATATAACCCAGTAATATACAGAACAACGGGATATAACCCAGTAATATACAGAACAACAGGATATAAACCAGGAATATACAGAACATCAGGATATAACCCAGTAAAATACAGAACAACAGGATATAACCCAGGAATATACAGAACATCAGGATATAACCCAGTAATATACAGGATATAACCCAGTAACATACAGAACAACAGGATATAACCCAGTAAGATACAGAACAACAGGATATAACCCAGTAACATACAGAACAACAGGATATAACCCAGTAATATACAGAACGGGATATAACCCAGTAATATACAGAACAACAGGATATAACCCAGTAAGATACAGAACAACAGGATATAACCCAGTAATATACAGAACAACGGGATATAACCCAGTAATATACAGAACAACAGGATATAACCCAGTAATATACAGAACAACAGGATATAACCCAGTAATATACAGAACATCAGGATATAACCCAGGAATATACAGAACATCAGGATATAACCCAGTAAGATACAGAACAACAGGATATAACCCAGTAAAATACAGAACGGGATATAACCCAGTAATATACAGAACGGGATATAACCCAGTAATATACAGAACATCAGGATATAACCCAGTAATATACAGAACGGGATATAACCCAGTAATATACAGAACATCAGGATATAACCCAGTAATATACAGAACAACAGGATATAACCCAGTAATATACAGAACATCAGGATATAACCCAGGAATATACAGAACATCAGGATATAACCCAGTAAAATACAGAACAACAGGATATAACCCAGTAAGATACAGAACAACAGGATATAACCCAGTAATATACAGGATATAACCCAGTAATATACAGAACAACAGGATATAACCCAGTAATATACAGAACAACAGGATATAACCCAGGAATATACAGAACATCAGGATATAACCCAGTAAAATACAGAACAACAGGATATAACCCAGTAAGATCAGAACAACAGGATATAACCCAGTAATATACAGGATATAACCCAGTAACATACAGAACAACAGGATATAACCCAGTAAGATACAGAACAAGAGGATATAACCCAGTAAGATACAGAACAACAGGATATAACCCAGTAATATACAGGATATAACCCAGTAATATACAGAACGGGATATAACCCAGTAATATACAGAACATCAGGATATAACCCAGTAATATACAGAACAACGGGATATAACCCAGTAATATACAGAACATCAGGATATAACCCAGTAATATACAGAACAACAGGATATAACCCAGTAATATACAGAACAACAGGATATAAACCAGGAATATACAGAACATCAGGATATAACCCAGTAAAATACAGAACAACAGGATATAACCCAGTAAGATACAGAACAACAGGATATAACCCAGTAATATACAGGATATAACTCAGTAATATAAAGAACAACAGGATATAACCCAGTAATATACAGAACAACAGGATATAACCCAGGAATATACAGAACATCAGGATATAACCCAGTAAGATACAGAACAACAGGATATAGCCCAGTAATATACAGAACAACAGGATATAACCCAGTAAGATACAGAACAACAGGATATAACCCAGTAACATACAGAACATCAGGATATAACCCAGTAAGATACAGAACAACAGGATATAACCCAGTAATATACAGGATATAACCCAGTAACATACAGAACATCAGGATATAACCCAGTAAGATACAGAACATCAGGATATAACCCAGTAAGATACAGAACAACAGGATATAGCCCAGTAATATACAGAACAACAGGATATAGCCCAGTAATATGCAGAAGAGGATATAACCCAGTAAGATACAGAACAACAGGATATAGCCCAGTAATATGCAGAAGAGGATATAACCCAGTAAGATACAGAACAACAGGATATAGCCCAGTAAGATACAGAACAACAGGATATAACCCAGTTGTATACGAGAACAACAGGAGAAAAAAACTGTAATATACAGAACAACAGGATATAACCCAGTAATATACAGAACAACAGGATATAACCCAGTTGTATACGAGAACAACAGGATATAACCCAGTAATATACAGAACAACAGGATATAACCCAGTAATATACAGAACAGGATATAACCCAGTAATATACAGAACAGGATATAACCCAGGAATATACAGAACATCAGGATATAACCCAGTAAGATACAGAACAACAGGATATAATCCAGTAATATACAGAACAACAGGATATAACCCAGTTGTATACGAGAACAACAGGATATAACCCAGTAATATACAGAACAACAGGATATAACCCAGTAATATACAGAACAACAGGATATAACCCAGTAAGATACAGAACAACAGGATATAACCCAGTAAGATACAGAACAACAGGATATAACCCAGTAAGATACAGAACAACAGGATATAACCCAGTAAGATACAGAACAACAGGATATAACCCAGTAAGATACAGAACAACAGGATATAACCCAGTAAGATACAGAACAACAGGATATAACCCAGTAATATACAGAACAACAGGATATAACCCAGTAAGATACAGAACAACAGGATATAGCCCAGTAATATACAGAACAACAGGATATAACCCAGTAATATACAGAACAACAGGATATAACCCAGTAAGATACAGAACAACGGGATATAACCCAGTAAGATACAGAACAACAGGATTTAACCCAGTAAGATACAGAACAACAGGATATAACCCAGTAAGATACAGAACAACAGGATATAACCCAGTAAGATACAGAACAACAGGATATAGCCCAGTAAGATACAGAACAACAGGATATAGCCCAGTAAGATACAGAACAACAGGATATAACCCAGTAATATACAGAACAACAGGATATAACCCAGTAAGATACAAAACAACAGGATATAACCCAGTAAGATACAGAACAGGATATAACCCAGTAATATACAGAACAGGATATAACCCAGTAATATACAGAACAACAGGATATAACCCAGTAATATACAGAACAACAGGATATAACCCAGTAAGATACAGAACAACAGGATATAACCCAGTAAGATACAGAACAACAGGATATAACCCAGTAATATACAGAACAACAGGATATAACCTAGTTGTATACGAGAACAACAGGAGAAAAAAACTGTAATATACAGAACAGGATATAACCCAGTAATATACAGAACAACAGGATATAACCCAGTTGTATACGAGAACAACAGGATATAACCCAGTAATATACAGAACAGGATATAACCCAGTAATATACAGAACAGGATATAACCCAGTAATATACAGAACAACAGGATATAACCCAGTAATATACAGAACAACGGGATATAACCCAGTAATATACAGAACAACAGGAGAAAAAAACAGTAATATACAGAACAACAGGATATAACCCAGTAATATACAGAACAACAGGATATAACCCAGTAATATACAGAACAGGATATAACCCAGTAATATACAGAACAACAGGATATAACCCAGTAATATACAGAACAACAGGATATAACCCAGTAATATACAGAACAACAGGATATAACCCAGTAATATACAGAACAACGGGATATAACCCAGTAATATACAGAACAACAGCATATAACCCAGTAATATACAGAACAACAGGATATAACCCAGTAATATACAGAACGGGATATAACCCAGTAATATACAGAACAACAGGATATAACCCAGTAATATACAGAACAGGATATAACCCAGTAATATACAGAACATCAGGATATAACCCAGTAATATACAGAACAACAGGATATAACCCAGTAATATACAGAACATCAGGATATAACCCAGGAATATACAGAACATCAGGATATAACCCAGTAAAATACAGAACAACAGGATATAACCCAGTAAGATACAGAACAACAGGATATAACCCAGTAAGAATACAGAACAGTAATATACAGGATATAACCCAGTAATATACAGAACAACAGGATATAACCCAGTAATATACAGAACAGGATATAACCCAGGAATATACAGAACATCAGGATATAACCCAGTAAGATACAGAACAACAGGATATACCCAGTAATATGCAGAAGAGGATATAACCCAGTAAGATACCAGGATATAATATACAGAACAACAGGATATAGCCCAGTAATATGCAGAAGAGGATATAACCCAGTAAGATACAGAACAACAGGATATAGCCCAGTAATATGCAGAAGAGGATATAACCCAGTAAGATACAGAACAACAGGATATAGCCCAGTAATATGCAGAAGAGGATATAACCTATCTTTGCTAGCACAGACTGGAATGTGTTCCGGGATTCATCCAATGGCATTGAGTAGTACACCACATCAGTCATTGGCTTCGTCATTAATTGCATTGATGACGTCATCCCCACAGTGACCGTAAATTCATATCCCAACCAGAAGCCATGGATTACAGGCAACATCCGCAATGAGTTAAAGGCTAGAGCTGCCTGCTTTCATGCTGTCCAGGTCTAGCAGAGATAGGGGCAGTATTCGGAAGTTCGGATGACTGACATGCCCAAAGTAAACTGCCTGTTACTCAGGCCCAGAAACTAGGATATGCATATAATATAGATATGCATGTAGTATTGGATAGAAAACACACACGTTTCTAAAACTGTTAAAATAATAGTATATCAAATCAAAGTTTATTTGTCACGTGCACCGAATACAACAGGTGTAAACCTTTCAGTGAAATGCTTACTTACAGGCTCTAACCAATTTACCAAAAAAAGGAATGTGTGTGTGTGTCTGTGTGTAATGAACAGAGTAGCAGAAGTGTAAAAAGAGGTTTTGGTGGGTGGTGGGACACAATGCAGATAGCCCGGTTAGCCAATGTGCGGGAGCACTGGTTGGTCGGGCCAATTTAGGTAGTATGTACATGAATTTATAATTAAAGTGACTAAGAATATGAGATAAACAGAGAGTAGCAACAGTGTAAAAGAGGGGTTGGGGGGATCACAATGCAAATAGTCCGGGTAATCATAGGTTACCTGTTCAGGAGTCTTATGGCTTGGGGGTAAAAACTGTTGAGAAGCCGTTTTGTCCCAGACTTGGCACTCCGGTACCGCTTGCCATGCGGTAGTAGAGAGAACAGTCTATGACTGGGGTCTTTGACCATTTTTAGAGCCTTCCTCTGACACCGCCTGGTGTAGAGGTCCTGGATGGCAGGCAGCTTTGCCCCAGTGATGTACTGGGCCGTACGCACTACCCTCTGAAGTGCCTTGTGGTCGGAGGCCGAGCAATTGCCGTACCAGGCAGTGATGCAACCGGTCAGGATTCTGTTGATGTTGCAGCTGTAGAACCTTTTGAGGATCGCAGGACCCATGCCAAATCTTTTTAGTTTCGTGAGGGGGAATAGGCTTTGTCGTGCCCTCTTCACGACTGTCTTGGTGTGTTTGGACCAATCTAGTTTGTTGTTGATGTGGACACCAAGGAACATGAAGCTCTCAACCTGCTCAACTACAGCCCCGTCGATGAGAATGGGGGCGTGCTCGGTCCTCCTTTTCCTGTAGTCCACAATCATCTCCTTAGTCTTGGTTACGTTGAGGGATATGTTGTTATTCTGGCACCACCCGGCCAGGTCTCTGACCTCCTCCCTATAGGCTGTCTCGTCATTGTCGGTGATCAGGCCTACCACTGTTGTGTCGTCAGCAAACTTAATGATGGTGTTGGAGTCGACTGCAAGGCCAGGCACATGGGTGAACAGGGAGTACAGGAGGGGACTGAGCATGCACCCCTGAGGAGCTCCTGTGTTGAGGATCAGCGTAGCAGATGTGTTGCTACCTACCTTCACCACCTGGGGGCGGCCTGTCAGGAAGTCCAGGATCCAGTTGCAGAGGGAGGTGTTTAGTCCCAGGATCCTTAGCTTGGTGATGAGCTTTGAGGGTACTGGTGTTGATGTGAGCCATTACCAGCCTTTCAAAGCACTTCATGGCTACGGACGTGAGTGCTACGGGTCTGTAGACATTTAGGCAGGTTGCTTTTGTGTTCTTCGGCACAGGGACTATGGTGGTCTGCTTGAAGCATGTTGGTATTACAGACTCAATCAGGGACATGTTGAAAATGTCAGTGAAAACCACTGCCAGTTGGTCAGCACATGCCCAGAGCACATGTTGACCTGTTTAAAGCTCTTACTCACATCGGCTACGGAGAGCGTGATCACACAGTCGTCCGGAACAGCTGATGCTCTCATGCATGCCTCAGTGTTGCTTGCCTCGAAGCGAGCATAGAAGTGATTTAGCTTGTCTGGTAGGCTCGTGTCACTGGGCAGCTTGTGGCTGTGCTTCCCTTTGTAGTCTGTAATAGTTTGCAAGCCCTGCCACATCCGACGAGCGTCAGAGCCGGTGTAGTATGATTCAATCTTAGCCCTGTATTGACGCTTGGCCTGTTTGATGGTTCGTCACAGGGTATAGCGGGATTTCTTGTAAGCTTCCGGGTTAGAGTCCCGCACCTTGAAAGCAGCAGCTCTACCCATTTGCTCAGTGCGAATGTTGCCTGTAATCCATGGCTTCTTGTTGGGGTATGTACGTACAGTCACTATGGGGACAACCTCCCTCAATGCACTTATTGATAAAGCCAGTGACTGATGTGGTGTATTCCTCAATGTCATCGGAAGAATCCCGGAACATGTTCCAGTCTGTGATAGCAAAACAGTCCTGTAGTTTAGCATCTGCTTCATCTGACCATTTTTTTATAGACCGAGTCATTGGTGCTTCCTGCTTTAATTTTTGCTTGTAAGCAGGAATCAGGAGGTTAGAGTTGTGGTCAGATATACCAAATGGAGGACAAGGGAGAGCTTTGTACGCGTCTCTGTGTGTGGAGTATAGGTGATCTAGAATTTATTTTCCTCTGGTTGCACATTTAACATGTTGATAGAGATTTGGTAGAACTGATTTAAGTTTCCCTGCATTAAAGTCTCCAGCCACTAGGAGCGCTGCCTCTGGGTGAGTGGTATCCTGTTGGCTTATTTCCTTATACAGCTGACTGAGTGCGGTCTTAGTGCCAGCATCTGTCTGTGGTGGTAGATAAACAGCCACGAAAATTATAGCTGAGAACTCTCTAGGCAAGTAGTGTGGCCTGCAGTTTATCACAATATACTTAACTTCAGGCGAGTAAAATCTAGAGACTTCCTTAGATTTCGTGCACCAGCTGTTGTTTACACATATGCACAGACCCCCCTCGTGTGCGGTTCTATCCTGCCGGTGCAGCGTGTATCCCGCTAGCTGAATATCCATGTCGTCATTCAGCCCTGATTCTGTGAAGCATGGGATATTACAGTTGTTTATGTCCCGTTGGTAGGATATTCGTGATCTTACCTTGTCTAGTTTATTGTCCAATGATTGCACGTTGGCGAGTAATATTGACGGTAACGGCAGCTTTCCTAGTTGTCTTCTGCGCGTCCGGACGAGGCATCCGGCTCTTCGTCCTCTGTGTCGCTTCCTCTTGTGAATAATTGGGATGTCTGCCCTGTGGGTTGTTTGGAGAATATCGTGTGAGTCCTGCTTGCTGCAGTTGTTGTTGTTGAAGAAATCTTTGACTACTCCGAGGTGAGTGATCGCTATCCTGATATCCAGAAGCTCTTAGTCTAATCCGAGGTGAGGGATCGCTGTCCTGATATCCAGAAGCTCTTTGTCTACTCCGAGGTGAGTGATCGCTGTCCTGATATCCAGAAGCTCTTAGTCTAATCCGAGGTGAGTGATCGCTGTCCTGATATCCAGAAGCTCTTAGTCTAATCCGAGGTGAGTGATCGCTGTCCTGATATCCAGAAGCTTTTTGTCTACTCCGAGGTGAGTGATCGCTGTCCTGATATCCAGAAGCTCTTAGTCTAATCCGAGGTGAGGGATCGCTGTCCTGATATCCAGAAGCTCTTTGTCTACTCCGAGGTGAGTGATCGCTGTCCTGATATCCAGAAGCTCTTTGTCTAATCCGAGGTGAGTGATCGCTGTCCTGATATCCAGAAGCTCTTAGTCTAATCCGAGGTGAGGGATCGCTGTCCTGATATCCAGAAGCTCTTTGTCTACTCCGAGGTGAGTGATCGCTGTCCTGATATCCAGAAGCTCTTTGTCTAATCCGAGGTGAGTGATCGCTGTCCTGATATCCAGAAGCTCTTAGTCTAATCCGAGGTGAGGGATCGCTGTCCTGATATCCGGAAGCTCTTTGTCTAATCCGAGGTGAGGGATCGCTGTCCTGATATGCAGAAGCTCTTAGTATAATTCCACCGCCCCCTTCCACCGCCCCCTTCCACCGCTCCCTTCCACCGCTCCCTTCCACCACCCCCTTCCACCACTCCCTTCCACCACTCCCTTCCACCACTCCTTCCACCACCCCCTTCCACCACTCCCTTCCACCACCCCCTTCCACCACTCCCTTCCACCATTCCCTAGTTGTTGAAGTGTTGTGGGAGTCTATCAAAATGTGTTAGCCCCATCCTCTCTGGGAATGGCACTGCATGCTGCTGATATGCTGCATTATCTGTGACTCGTCAGATGTGGCAAACTATCATGGATTACAAAGGGAAACCCAGCTGTGTGCTGTCCAGTGACGCAAGTCTACCAGACAAGCTATATTCTTCTACATTCTATATACTTCTACTTCGAGCCAAGCAACACTGAACTATGCAGGAGAGCACCGACCGTGTGATCACTCTCTCTGTTTCCGATGTGAGTAAGACCTTTAAAACAGGTTAACATTCACAAGGCAGTAGACCAGACAGATTATCAGGACGTGTACTCAGAGTATGCACTAACCAGCCTTCAAGTGTCTTCACTGACATTTTCAACATCTCCCTGTCTGAGTCTGTGATACCAACATATTTCAAGCAGACCATAATAGTCTCTGTGCCCAAGAACACTAAGGTAACCTATCTAAAAGACTACCGACCCGTAGCACTCACATCTGTAGCCTTAAAGGGCTCTGAAAGGCTGGTCATGGCTCACATCATCCCAGGCACCCTGGACCCACTCCAATTTGCATACCGCCCCAACAGATCCACAGATGATACAATCTCTATGGCACTCCACACTGCCCTTTCACACCTGGACAAAAGGAACACCTATGGGAGAATGCTATTCATTGACTATAGCTCAGCGTTCAACACGATAGTGCCTACGAAGCTCATCACTAAGCTAAGGATCATGGGACTAAACACCTCCCTCTACAACTAGATCTTAGACTTCCTGATTGGCTGCCCCCCCAGGTGGTAAGTGTAGGCAACAACACATCCACCACGCTGATCCTCAACACGGGGACCCCTCAGGGGTGCGTGCTCAGTCCCCTCCTGTGCTCCTTGTCTAATCAAGATTGCGTTGCCGCGCATGACTCAAACACCATTATTACATTTACCGACGACTGATCACCGACAACGACGAGACATCCTACAGGGAGGAGGTCAGGGACCTGGCAGTGTGGTGCCATGACAACAACTTCTCCCTCAACACCAGTAAGACCGAGGAGCTGATCGTAGACGACAGGTAACGGAGGGCAGAGCAAGAACCATAATAGTTAACCAATAGCTACCCAGAATATCTGCATTGACCCTTTTTGCGCTAACTTAGTCTATACATGTTGTTTATGAATCATGTGACAAATACAATTTGATTTGATAGACAGAGCCAGAAAGAAATTGAGAGAAATAGAGGAGAGGGAGGAGTGACGGAGTGTAAAGCTGGGTCCTGTTAAACACTTCATCATTTAGTCTGAGATGAGGAGAAGCGAAGGAGAGAGGAGAGTGGGAGAGAGGAGAGGGAGCATGAGACAGGTGAGAAGCCCGGCAGGGGACAGAGGGAGAGAGGAGAGAGGAGAGGGAGCATGAAGAGGAGAGGGAGCATGAAGAGGAGAGGGAGCATGAAGAGGAGAGGGAGCATGACAGAGGACAGAGGAGAGGGATCATGAAGAGGAGAGAGGAGAGGGAGCATGAAGAGGAGAGAGGAGAGGGAGCATGAAAGAGGAGAGAGGAGAGAGGAGAGGGAGCATGAGAGAGGAGAGAGGAGAGGGAGCATGAAATGGAGAGAGGAGAGGGAGCATGAAGAGGAGAGAGGAGAGGGAGCATGAAAGAGGAGAGAGGAGAGGGAGCATGAAGAGGAGAGAGGAGAGGGAGCATAAAAGAGGAGAGAGGAGAGAGGAGAGGGAGCATGAAAGAGGAGAGAGGAGAGGGAGCATGAAGAGAGGAGAGAGGAGAGGGAGCATGAAAGAGGAGAGAGGAGAGGGAGCATGAAAGAGGAGAGAGGAGAGGGAGCATGAAAGAGGAGAGAGAGGAGAGGGAGCATGAAAGAGGAGAGAGGAGAGAGGAGAGGGATGACATGAAGAGGGAGCATGAAAGAGGAGAGAGGAGAGGGAGCATGACAGAGGAGAGAGTAGAGGGAGCATGAAAGAGGAGAGAGGAGAGAGGAGAGGGAGCATGACAGAGGAGAGAGTAGAGGGAGCATGAAGATGAAAGAGGGAGCAGAGAGGAGAGAGGAGAGGGAGCATGAAGAGGAGAGAGGAGAGGGAGCATGAAGAGAGAGAGAGAGAGGGAGCATGAAAGAGGAGAGAGGAGAGAGGAGAGGGAGCATGAAAGAGGAGAGAGAGAGGAGAGGGAGCATGAAGAGGAGAGAGGAGAGGGAGCATGAAGAGGAGAGAGTGAGTGGAGAGGGAGCATGAAAGAGGAGAGAGGAGAGAGGAGAGGGAGCATGAAAGAGGAGAGAGGAGAGAGGAGAGGGAGCATGAAAGAGGAGAGAGTAGAGGGAGCATGACAGAGGAGATGAGAGGAGCATGAGGGAGAAGAGAGAGGAGAGAGGAGAGGGAGCATGAAAGAGGAAGAGAGGAGAGAGGAGAGGGAGCATGACAGAGGAGAGAGTAGAGGGAGCATGACAGAGGAGAGAGTAGAGGGAGCATGAAGAGAAGAGAGAGAGAGGAGAGGGAGCATGAAAGAGGAGAGAGGAGAGAGGAGAGGGAGCATGACAGAGGAGAGAGTAGAGGGAGCATGAAAGAGGAGAAAGAAGAGAGGAGAGGGAGCATGAAAGAGGAGAGAGGAGAGCGGAGAGGGAGCATGACAGAGGAGAGAGTAGAGGGAGCATGAAAGAGGAGAGAGGAGAGAGGAGAGGGAGCATGAAGAGGAGAGAGAGAGTGGAGAGGGAGCATGAAAGAGGAGAGAGGAGAGGGAGCATGAAAGAAGAGAGGAGAGAGAGGAGGGAGCATGAAAGAGGAGAGAGAGAGGGAGCATGAAAGAGGAGAGAGAGGAGCATGAAAGAGGAGAGTAGAGGGAGCATGAAAGAGGAGAGAGTAGAGGGAGCATGAAAGAGGAGAGAGTAGAGGGAGCATGAAAAAAAGAGGAGAGAGGAGAGGGAGCATGAAAGAGGAGAGAGGAGAGGGAGCATGAAAGAGAGGAGCAGGAGAGGGAGAGACAGAGGAGAGTAGAGGGAGCATGAAAGAGGAGAGAGTAGAGGGAGCATGAAAGAGGAGAGAGGAGAGAGGAGAGGGAGCATGAAAGAGGAGAGAGGAGAGGGAGCATGAAAGAGGAGAGAGGAGAGAGGAGAGGGAGCATGACAGAGGAGAGAGTAGAGGGAGCATGAAAGAGGAGAGAGTAGAGGGAGCATGAAAGAGGAGAGAGTAGAGGGAGCATGAAAGAGGAGAGAGGAGAGAGAGGAGAGGGAGCATGACAGAGGAGAGAGTAAAGGGAGCATGAAAGAGGAGAGAGTAGAGGGAGCATGAAAGAGGAGAGAGAGTAGAGGGAGCATGAAAGAGGAGAGAGTAGAGGGAGCATGAAGAGAAGAGAGGAGAGAGGAGAGGGAGCATGACAGAGAGGAGAGAGAGAGGGAGCATGAAAGAGAGAGGAGAGGAGAGGGAGCATGAAGAGGAGAGAGGAGAGAGGAGAGGGAGCATGACAGAGGAGAGAGGAGAGGGAGCATGAAGAGAGGAGAGAGAGGAGAGAGGAGGAGAGGGAGCATGAAAGAGGAGAGAGGAGAGGGAGCATGAAAGAGGAGAGAGGAGAGGGAGCATGAAAGAGGGAGAGGAGAGGAGCAGAAGAGGAAAGAGGAGAGAGGAGAGGGAGCATGAAAGAGGAGAGAGGAGAGGGAGGATGAAAGAGGAGAGAGGAGAGAGAGGGGAGCATGAAAGAGAGGAGGAGAGTAGAGGGAGCATGAAAGAGGAGAGAGTAGAGGGAGCATGAAAGAGGAGAGAGTAGAGGGAGCATGAAAGAGAGAAGAGAGAGAGGAGAGGGAGCATGAAAGAGGAGAGAGGAGAGAGGAGAGGGAGCATGAAGAGGAGAGAGTAGAGGGAGCATGAAAGAGGAGAGAGAAGAGGGAGCATGAAAGAGGAGAGAGTAGAGGGAGCATGAAAGAGGAGAGAGGAGAGAGGAGAGGGAGCATGAAAGAGGAGAGAGGAGAGAGGAGAGGGAGCATGAAAGAGGAGAGAGGAGAGAGGAGGGAGCGAGGAGAGAGGAAAGCATGAAAGAGGAGAGAGGAAGGGAGCATGAAAGAGGAGAGAGGAGAGGGAGCATGAAAGAGGAGAGAGGAGAGAGGAGAGGGAGCATGACAGAGGAGAGAGTAGAGGGAGCATGAAAGAGGAGAGAGGAGAGAGGAGAGGGAGCATGAAGAGGAGAGAGTAGAGGAGCATGAAAGAGGAGAGAGAGAGCATGAAAGAGAGAGTAGAGGGAGCATGAAAAGAGAGAGGAGAGAGGAGAGAGGAGAGGGAGCATGACAGAGGAGAGAGTAGAGGGAGCATGAAAGAGGAGAGAGTAGAGGGAGCATGAAAGAGGAGAGAGTAGAGGGAGCATGAAAGAGGAGAGAGTAGAGGGAGCATGAAAGAGGAGAGAGGAGAGAGGAGAGGGAGCATGACAGAGGAGAGAGGAGAGAGGAGAGAGGAGAGGGAGCACGACAGAGGAGAGAGGAGAGAGGAGAGGGAGCATGAAAGAGGAGAGAGGAGAGAGGAGAGGGAGCATGACAGAGGAGAGAGGAGATGGAGCATGACAGAGGAGAGAGGAGAGAGAGGAGAGGGAGCATGACAGAGGAGAGAGTAGAGGCAGCATGAAAGAGGAGAGAGGAGAGAGGAGAGGGAGCATGACAGAGGAGAGAGGAGAGAGGAGAGAGGAGGGAGCATGACAGAGGAGAGAGTAGAGGGAGCATGAAAGAGGAGAGGCCAACTGTGAAATTAGAAAAATTGTAAGGCTAAGTAGGTTTCCATTTGTAATTATATACAGTCCCTTCATCTCTCCATCTGCCTTTTTCTTTTATGGCCAAAACTGTATTGGAGGCATAATGTCGCATAGAAGCATACACACCACGTTTATACTGCCCCAAGTTGGCAAAGCAAAATTGCATTTTCCTATTGAATATCGCTTCAATGCTTAGTCTAGAAAACTCTATTTAATGCTCTGCTGCAGTCTAAGGATGTGTTGTTTTATAATGTAGAGATATATATTTAGGTTGAACAGGACAGGAGATGTGATGATGATGATGAAGTTTGAACAGGACAGGAGATGTGATGATGATGAAGGTTGAACAGGACAGGATATGTGATGATGATGAAGGTTGAACAGGAGATGTGATGATGATGAAGGTTGAACAGGAGATGTGATGATGAAACTTGAACAGGAAATGTGATGATGATGAAGGTTGAACAGGAGATGTGATGATGAATGTTGAACAGGACAGGAGATGTGATGATGATGAAGGTTGAACAGGAGCGGTGATGATGATGAAGGTTGAACAGGAGATGTGATGATGATGAAGGTTGAACAGGAGATGTGATGAAGTTTGAACAGGAGATGTGATGATGAAGGTTGAACAGGACAGGAGATGTGATGATGATGATTGTTGATCAGGAGATGTAATGATGATTAAGGTTGAACAGGAGATGTGATGATGAAGTTTGAACAAGACAGGATAAGTGATGATGAAGGTGGTTTTTATCATCCTCTATAGTACCTCCAGCCGGCTGATGATATTGTGTGTGTCTGTCTGTATATCTGTGTGTGCGTGTGTGTGCGTGTGTATGTGTATGTGTATGTTTGCGTGTGCGTGTGTGTGTGCGTGTGTGTGTGCGTATGTGTGTGCCTGCGTGCGTGTACCTGTGTGTGTGTGTGCATGCGTGCGTGTACCTGTGTGTGTGTGTGCATGCGTGCGTGTGTGTGTGTGCCTGCGTGCGTGTGCGTAAATATCAGTAAAAATGACCTCTCTACCCCCCCATAACGGAGGGGCGGAGGTGGATGAGAGAGAGGAGGGGGAGGAGAGAGACATAACACCAGGCAGTAGGGGGTGAGAGAGAGGAGGGAGAGGAGAGAGAGGAGGGGGAGGAGAGAGACATAAGACCAGGCAGTAGGGGGAGGAGAGAGAGGAGGGAGAGGAGAGAGGGATAACACCAGGCAGTAGGGGGGTGAGAGAGAGGAGGGAGAGGAGAGAGAGGAGGGGGAGGAGAGAGACATAAGACCAGGCAGTAGGGGAGGAGAGAGAGGAGGGAGAGGAGAGAGAGGAGGGGGAGGAGAGAGACATAAGACCAGGCAGTAGGGGGAGGAGAGAGAGGAGAGAGAGGAGGGAGAGGAGAGAGAGGAGGGGGAGGAGAGAGACATAACACCAGGCAGTAGGGGGTGAGAGAGAGGAGGGAGAGGAGAGAGACATAAGACCAGGCAGTAGGGAGGTGAGAGAGAGGAGGGAGAGGAGAGAGACATAACACCAGGCAGTAGTTGGATGAGAGAGAGGAGGGGGGAGGAGAGAGACATAACACCAGGCATTAGGGGGTGAGAGAAAGGAGGGGGAGGAGAGAGACATAACACCAGGCAGTAGTTGGATGAGAGAGAGGAGGGGGAGGAGAGAGACATAACACCAGGCAGTAGGGGGTGAGAGAGAGGAGGGAGAGGAGAGAGAGGAGGGGGAGGAGAGAGAGGAGAGAGACATAAGACCAGGCAGTAGGGGGTGAGAGAGGAGGGGAGGAGAGAGACATAAGACCAGGCAGTAGGGGGTGAGAGAGAGGAGGGGGAGGAGAGAGACATAAGATCAGGCAGTAGGGGGTGAGAGAGAGGAGGGGGAGGAGAGAGACATAAGACCAGGCAGTAGGGGGTGAGAGAGAGGAGGGGGAGGAGAGAGACATAAGACCAGGCAGTAGGGGGTGAGAGAGGGGGGAGGAGAGAGACATAAGACCAGGCAGTAGGGGGTGAGAGAGAGGAGGGGGAGGAGAGAGACATAAGACCAGGCAGTAGGGGGTGAGAGAGGGGGAGGAGAGAGACATAAGACCAGGCAGTAGGGGGTGAGAGAGAGGAGGGGGAGGAGAGAGACATAAGATCAGGCAGTAGGGGGTGAGAGAGAGGAGGGGAGGAGAGAGACATAAGACCAGGCAGTAGGGGGTGAGAGAGGGGGAGGAGAGAGACATAAGACCAGGCAGTAGGGGGTGAGAGAGAGGAGGGGGAGGAGAGAGACATAAGACCAGGCAGTAGGGGGTGAGAGAGGGGGAGGAGAGAGACATAAGACCAGGCAGTAGGGGGTGAGAGAGAGGAGGGGGAGGAGAGAGACATAAGATCAGGCAGTAGGGGGTGAGAGAGAGGAGGAGAGAGAGGAGGGAGAGGAGAGGGGGATAACACCAGGCAGTAGGGGGTGAGAGAGAGGAGGGAGAGGAGAGAGAGGAGGGAGAGGAGAGGGGGATAACACCAGGCAGTAGGGGGTGAGAGAGAGGAGGGAGAGGAGAGAGACATAAGACCAGGCAGTAGGGGGTGAGAGAGAGGAGGGGGAGGAGAGAGACATAAGATCAGGCAGTAGGTGGATGAGAGAGAGGAGGGGGAGGAGAGAGACGTAACACCAGGCGGTAGGTGGATGAGAGAGGAGGGGGAGGAGAGAGAAGAGGGGAGGAAAGAGACATAACACCAGGCAGTAGGGGGTGAGAGAGGAGGGGGAGGAGAGAGACGTAACACCAGGCGGTAGGTGGATGAGAGAGGAGGGGGAGGAGAGAGAAGACGGGGAGGAGAGAGACATAACACCAGGCAGTAGGGGGTGAGAGAGAGGAGGGGGAGGAGAGAGACGAGGGGGAGGAGAGAGAGGAGGGGGAGGAGAGAGACATAAGACCAGGCAGTAGGGAGGTGAGAGAGAGGAGGGAGAGGAGAGAGACATAGGACCAGGCAGTAGGGAGGTGAGAGAGAGGAGGGAGAGGAGAGAGACATAAGACCAGGCAGTAGGTGGATGAGAGAGAGGAGGTGGATGAGAGAGAGGAGGGGGTGAGAGAGACATAACACCAGGCAGTAGTTGGATGAGAGACAGGAGGGGGAGGAGAGAGACATAACACCAGGCAGTCGGGGGTGAGAGAGAGGAGGGAGAGGAGAGAGAGGAGGGGGAGGAGAGAGAGGAGGGAGAGGAGAGAGACATAACACCAGGCAGTAGGGGGTGAGAGAGGAGGGGAGGAGAGAGACATAAGATCAGGCAGTAGGGGGTGAGAGAGAGAGGAGGGGGAGGAGAGAGACATAAGATCAGGCAGTAGGGGGTGAGAGAGAGGAGGGGGAGGAGAGAGACATAAGATCAGGCAGTAGGGGGTGAGAGAGAGGAGGGGGAGGAGAGAGAGGAGTGGGAGGAGAGAGACATAAGACCAGGCAGTAGGTGGAGGAGAGAGAGGAGGGAGAGAGAGGAGGGAGAGGAGAGGGGATAACACCAGGCAGTAGGGGGTGAGAGAGAGGAGGAGAGAGAGGAGGGAGAGGAGAGGGGGATAACACCAGGCAGTAGGGGGTGAGAGAGAGGAGGGAGAGGAGAGAGAGGAGGGGGAGGAGAGAGGGGAGGGGGAGGAGAGAGACATAACACCAGGCAGTAGTTGGATGAGAGAGAGGAGGGGGAGGAGAGAGAGGAGTGGGAGGAGAGAGACATAAGATCAGGCAGTAGGTGGAGGGAGAGAGGAGGGAGAGGAGAGAGAGGAGGGGGAGGAGAGAGGAGGGAGAGGAGAGAGAGGAGGGGGAGGAGAGAGAGGAGAGAGAGGAGGGAGAGGAGAGAGACATAAGACCAGGCAGTAGGTGGATGAGAGAGAGGAGGTGGATGAGAGAGAGGAGGGGGAGGAGAGAGACATAACACCAGGCAGTAGTTGGATGAGAGACAGGAGGGGAGGAGAGAGACATAACACCAGGCAGTAGGGGGTGAGAGAGAGGAGGGAGAGGAGAGAGAGGAGGGGGAGGAGAGAGACATAACACCAGGCAGTAGGTGGATGAGAGAGAGGAGGGGGAGGAGAGAGACATAACACCAGGCAGTAGGTGGATGAGAGAAAGGAGGGGGAGGAGAGAGACATAACACCAGGCAGTAGTTGGATGAGAGAGAGGAGGGGGAGGAGAGAGACATAACACCAGGCAGTAGGGGGTGAGAGAGAGGAGGGAGAGGAGAGAGAGGAGGGGGAGGAGAGAGAGGAGGGAGAGGAGAGAGGTGTAAGACCAGGCAGTAGGGGGTGAGAGAGGAGGGGAGGAGAGAGACATAAGACCAGGCAGTAGGGGGTGAGAGAGGGGGAGGAGAGAGACATAAGATCAGGCAGTAGGGGGTGAGAGAGAGGAGGGGGAGGAGAGAGACATAAGATCAGGCAGTATGGGGGTGAGAGAGAGGAGGGGGAGGAGAGAGACATAAGATCAGGCAGTAGGGGGTGAGAGAGAGGAGGAGAGAGAGGAGGGAGAGGAGAGGGGATAACACCAGGCAGTAGGGGGTGAGAGAGAGGAGGGAGAGGAGAGAGAGGAGGGGAGGAGAGAGACATAAGACCAGGCAGTAGGGGGTGAGAGAGAGGAGGGGGAGGAGAGAGACATAAGATCAGGCAGTAGGGGGTGAGAGAGAGGAGGGGGAGGAGAGAGAGGAGGGGGAGGAGAGAGACATAAGACCAGGCAGTAGGTGGAGGAGAGAGAGGAGGGAGAGGAGAGAGAGGAGGGGAGAGGAGAGAGAGGAGGGAGAGGAGAGAGACATAAGACCAGGCAGTAGGGGGTGAGAGAGGAGGGGAGGAGAGAGACATAAGATCAGGCAGTAGGGGGTGAGAGAGGAGGGGAGGAGAGAGACATAAGATCAGGCAGTAGGGGGTGAGAGAGAGGAGGGGAGGAGAGAGACATAAGATCAGGCAGTAGGGGGTGAGAGAGAGGAGGGGGAGGAGAGAGACATAAGATCAGGCAGTAGGGGGTGAGAGAGAGGAGGGGGAGAGAGAGAGGGGAGGGAGAGGAGAGGGGGATAACACCAGGCAGTAGGGGGGGTGAGAGAGAGGAGGGAGAGGAGAGAGAGGAGGGGGGAGGAGAGAGACATAAGACCAGGCAGTAGGGGGTGAGAGAGAGGAGGGGAGGAGAGAGACATAAGATCAGGCAGTAGGGGGTGAGAGAGAGGAGGGGGAGGAGAGAGACGTAACACCAGGCGGTAGGTGGATGAGAGAGGAGGGGGAGGAGAGAGAAGAGGGGGAGGAGAGAGACATAACACCAGGCAGTAGGGGGTGAGAGAGAGGCGGGGGAGGAGAGAGAGGAGGGGGAGGAGAGAGACATAAGACCAGGCAGTAGGTGGATGA
>NC_056444.1:2740795-2760795 GCF_018296145.1 Oncorhynchus tshawytscha
CACTATATATATCTACACTATGTATATATCTACACTATCTATATCTACACTATATATATCTACACTATTTATATCTACAGGGCCTTCAGAAAGTATTCACACCCCTTGACTTATTCCACATTTTGTTGTTACAGCTTTAATTCAAAATGGAATAAATATATTTTATTTCACCCATCTACACACACTACCCCAAAATGACATAGTGAAAACGGAAATATTGTATTTAATTTACATAAAGTACCCCTGCGTCAATTCATGTTAAAATCACCTTTGGCAGTGATTACAGTTCTGAGTCTTTCTGGGTAAGTTTCTGAGAGATTTCCACACCTGGATTGTGTACATTTTTGCCCATTATTCTTTTCAAAATTCTTCAAGCACTGTCAATTTGTTTGTTGATCATTGCTAGACAGCCATTTTCAGGTCTTGTCATAGATTGTAAAGCCGGTTTAAGTCATTCTGTAACTCGGCCACTCAGGAACTTTCAATGTCATCTTGGTAACCAACTCATCTTGGTAAGCAACTAGATTTTGGCCTTGTATTGTAGGTTATTGTCCTGCTGAAAGGTGAATTAATCTCCCAGTGTCTAGTGGAGGAGCAGACTGAACCAGGTTTTCCTCTAGGACTTTACCTGTGCTTAGCTCTATTCCTTTTCATTTTTAGCCTAAAAAAACTCTCTAGTCCTCGTATATGACAAGCATACCCATAACATGATGCAGCCACCAAACTTAAAAATATGAAGAGTGCTAATCAGTGATGTATTGTGTTGGATTTTCCCCAAACACTAAGCTGTCATCAAGGCAAAGGGTGGCTACTTTGAAGAATCTAAAATACAAAATAAATGTTTAAAACAAAATCAGTTACTACATGATTCCATATGTGTTATTTCATAGTTTTAATGTCTTCACGATTATTCTACAATGTAGAAAATAGTAAAATAAAGAAAAACCCTTGAATGTGTCCAAACTTTGGACTAGTACTGTATATATACAGTTGAAGTGGGGAAGTTGACATAAACTAGTTTTAATGACTCCAACCTAAGTGTTTCAACCACTCCACAAATGTCTTGTTAACAAACTATAGTTTTGGCAAGTCGTTTAGGACATCTACTTTGTGCATGACACAAGTCATTTTTCCTACAATTGTTTACAGACAGATTATTTCACTTATAATTTACTGTTCCACAATTCCAGTGGGTCAGAAGTTCACATACACTAAGTTGACTGTGCCTTAAAAAATAACAGAAAATGATGTCATGGATTTAGAAGCTTCTGATAGGCTAAATGACATCATTTGAGTCAATTGGAGGTGTACTTGTGGATGTATTTCAAGGCCTACCTTCAAACTCAGTGCCTCTTTGCATCATGGGGAAATCAAAAGAAATCGGGTTCATCCATGGGAGCTATTTCCAAATGCCTGTAGGTACCACATTCATCTGTACTGCTTGTGCTTCTGATGTAAAGCGACGATACGCCAATTTAAATAATACTTTGACCCCGAACTCCAGATGGAGATATGTAAGTTAGTCACGCATTTGATCAATATTTTAGTGTAGAATAGGCTATAAACATCCACCCAAGTCAATCTCATCCCCTAGCTAACCATGTGTGAAATAGCTTTAGATAAGTTAGTGGGACATCCATTAATATTGATAAAGAAGAGACTCTGAGGTGGAATGTGAAGTTCCCTCAGAGAAACTTAAAGACAGAATCATGTAGAGGAGACCAGGGCTGGTTGTCTCACAGTGTTTATTACAACCTGTAGAGGAGACCAGGGCTGGTTGTCTCACAGTGTTTATTACAACCTGTAGAGGACACCAGGGCTGGTTGTCTCACAGTGTTTATTACAACCTGTAGAGGAGACCAGGGCTGGTTGTCTCACAGTGTTTATTACAACCTGTAGAGGAGACCAGGGCTGGTTGTCTCACAGTGTTTATTACAACCTGTAGAGGAGACCAGGGCTGGTTGTCTTACCGGTTGGTTTTTCACAATGTCTATTACACAAATTATTTCAAGACTAAAACGTGTGTCCTCTATAGGAGATCACTTCAGGTCAGGATCAATGAAACTTGTTGAGGATAGGGGGCAGTATTTAAACCTGTTAGGGATAGGGGGCAGTATTTAAACCTGTTAAGGATAGGGGGCAGTATTTAAACCTGTTAGGGATAGGGGCAGTATTTAAACCTGTTAGGGATAGGGGGCAGTATTTAAACCTGTTAGGGATAGGGGGCAGTATTTAAACCTGTTAGGGATAGGGGGCAGTATTTAAACCTGTTAGGGATAGGGGCAGTATTTAAACCTGTTAGGGATAGGGGGCAGTATTTAAACCTGTTAGGGATAGGGGCAGTATTTAAACCTGTTAGGGATAGGGGGCAGTATTTAAACCTGTTAGGGATAGGGGGCAGTATTTAAACCTGTTAGGGATAGGGGCAGTATTTAAACCTGTTAGGGATAGGGGGCAGTATTTAAACCTGTTAGGGATAGGGGCAGTATTTAAACCTGTTAGGGATAGGGGGCAGTATTTAAACCTGTTAGGGATAGGGGGCAGTATTTAAACCTGTTAGGGATAGGGGGCAGTATTTAAACCTGTTAGGGATAGGGGGCAGTATTTAAACCTGTTAGGGATAGGGGGCAGTATTTAAACCTGTTAGGGATAGGGGGCAGTATTTAAACCTGTTAGGGATAGGGGCAGTATTTAAACCTGTTAGGGATAGGGGGCAGTATTTAAACCTGTTAGGGATAGGGGGCAGTATTTAAACCTGTTAGGGATAGGGGCAGTATTTAAACCTGTTAGGGATAGGGGGCAGTATTTAAACCTGTTAGGGATAGGGGCAGTATTTAAACCTGTTAGGGATAGGGGGCAGTATTTAAACCTGTTAGGGATAGGGGCAGTATTTAAACCTGTTAGGGATAGGGGCAGTATTTAAACCTGTTAGGGATAGGGGGCAGTATTTAAACCTGTTAGGGATAGGGGCAGTATTTAAACCTGTTAGGGATAGGGGGCAGTATTTAAACCTGTTAGGGATAGGGGGCAGTATTTAAACCTGTTAGGGATAGGGGGCAGTATTTAAACCTGTTAGGGATAGGGGGCAGTATTTAAACCTGTTAGGGATAGGGGGCAGTATTTAAACCTGTTAGGGATAGGGGGCAGTATTTAAACCTGTTAGGGATAGGGGGCAGTATTTAAACCTGTTAGGGATAGGGGGCAGTATTTAAACCTGTTAGGGATAGGGGGCAGTATTTAAACCTGTTAGGGATAGGGGCAGTATTTAAACCTGTTAGGGATAGGGGGCAGTATTTAAACCTGTTAGGGATAGGGGCAGTATTTAAACCTGTTAGGGATAGGGGGCAGTATTTAAACCTGTTAGGGATAGGGGGCAGTATTTAAACCTGTTAGGGATAGGGGCAGTATTTAAACCTGTTAGGGATAGGGGGCAGTATTTAAACCTGTTAGGGATAGGGGGCAGTATTTAAACCTGTTAGGGATAGGGGCAGTATTTAAACCTGTTAGGGATAGGGGCAGTATTTAAACCTGTTAGGGATAGGGGGCAGTATTTAAACCTGTTAGGGATAGGGGGCAGTATTTAAACCTGTTAGGGATAGGGGGCAGTATTTAAACCTGTTAGGGATAGGGGGCAGTATTTAAACCTGTTAGGGATAGGGGGCAGTATTTAAACCTGTTAGGGATAGGGGGCAGTATTTAAACCTGTTAGGGATAGGGGGCAGTATTTAAACCTGTTAGGGATAGGGGGCAGTATTTAAACCTGTTAGGGATAGGGGGCAGTATTTAAACCTGTTAGGGATAGGGGGCAGTATTTAAACCTGTTAGGGATAGGGGGCAGTATTTTCACTTTGGATGAATTGCGTGCCCATAGTGAACGGCATCCTCCTCTGTCCTAGATTGCTAATATCTGCATATTATTATCTGGTACTGGTTCTCCTTGTATATATCTATTACCCCTACACATTGATCTGGTACTCCCTGTATATATCTATTACCCCTACACATTGATCTGGTTCTCCCTGTATATATATATTACCCCTACACATTGATCTGGTTCTCCCTGTATATATCTATTACCCCTAAACATTGATCTGGTACTGGTTCTCCCTGTATATATCTATTACCACTACATATTGATCTGGTACTCCCTGTATATATCTATTACCACTAAACATTGATCTGGTACTCCCTGTATATATCTATTACCCCTAAACATTGATCTGGTTCTCCCTGTATATATCTATTACCCCTAAACATTGATATGGTTCTCCCTGTATATATCTATTACCACTACACATTGATCTGGTACTCCCTGTATATATATATTACACCTGCAAATTGATCTGGTACTGGTACTCCCTATATATATCTATTACCCCTAAACATTGATCTGGTACTCCCTGTATATATCTATTACCCCTAAACATTGATCTGGTTCTCCCTGTATATATCTATTACCCCTACATATTGATCTGGTTCTCGTACTCCCTGTATATATCTATTACCACTACATATTGATCTGGTTCTCTCTGTATATATCTATTACCACTACACATTGATCTGGTACTCCCTGTATATATATATATTACACCTGCAAATTGATCTGGTACTGGTACTCCCTATATATATCTATTACCCCTAAACATTGATCTGGTACTCCCTGTATATATCTATTACCCCTAAACATTGATCTGGTTCTCCCTGTATATATCTATTACCCCTACATATTGATCTGGTTCTGGTACTCCCTGTATATATCTATTACCACTACATATTGATCTGGTTCTCTCTGTATATATCTATTACCACTACACATTGATCTGGTACTCCCTGTATATATATATATTACCCCTGCAAATTGATCTGGTACTGGTACTCCCTGTATAAATCTATTACCCCTCACATTGATCTGGTACTCCATGTATATAGCTATTACCCATACACATTGATCTGGTTCTCCCTATATATATCTATTACCCCTACACATTGATATGGTTCTCCCTGTATATATCTATTACCACTACACATTGATCTGGTACTCTCTGTATATATCTATTACCACTACACATTGATCTGGTACTCCCTGTATATATCTATTACCCCTCACATTGATCTGGTACTCCCTGTATATAGCTATTACCCATACACATTGATCTGGTTCTCCCTATATATAGCTATTACCCCTACACATTGATATGGTTCCCCCTACACATTGATCTGGTTCTCCCTGTATATATCTATTACCCCTACACATCGATATGGTACTGGTTCTCCCTGTATATATCTATTACCCCTAAACATTGATCTGGTTCACCCTGTATATATCTATTACCCCTAAACATTGATCTTGTTCTCCCTGTATATATCTATTACCCCTAAACATTGATCTGGTTCTCCCTATATATATCTATTACCCCTAAACATTGATCTGGTTCTCCCTGTATATATCTATTACCCCTAAACATTGATCCGGTTCTCCCTATATATATCTATTACCCCTACACATTGATATGGTTCTCCCTGTATATATCTATTACCCCTACACATTGATATGGTTCTCCCTGTATATATCTATTACCACTACACATTGATCTGGTACTCTCTGTATATATCTATTACCCCTATGCATTGATCTGGTTCTCCCTGTATATATCTATTACCCCTACACATTGATCTGGTTCCCCTACACGTTGATCTGGTTCTCCCTGTATATATCTATTACCACTACACATTGATCTGGTTCTCTCTGTATATATCTATTACCACTACACATTGATCTGGTACTCCCTGTATATATATATATATTACCCCTGCAAATTGATCTGGTACTGGTACTCCCTGTATATATCTATTACCCCTCACATTGATCTGGTACTCCCTGTATATAGCTATTACCCATACACGTGGATCTGGTTCTCCCTATATATATCTATTACCCCTACACATTGATATGGTTCTACCTGTATATATCTATTACCACTACACATTGATCTGGTTCTCTCTGTATATATCTATTACCACTACACATTAATCTGGTACTCCCTGTATATATATATATATTACCCCTGCAAATTGATCTGGTACTCCCTGTATATATCTATTACCCCTACATATTTATCTGGTACTCCCTTTTATATATCTATTACCACTACACATTGATCTGGTTCTCTCTGTATATATCTATTACCACTACACATTAATCTGGTACTCCCTGTATATATATATATTACCCCTGCAAATTGATCTGGTACTCCCTGTATATATATCTATTACCCCTCACATTGATCTGGTTCTCCCTATATATATCTATTACCCCTAGACATTGATATGGTTCTCCCTGTATATATATATATATTACCCCTACACATTGATCTGGTTCTCCCTGTATATATCTATTACCACTACATATTGATCTGGTACTCCCTGTATATATCTATTACCACTACACATGCATATGGTTCTCCCTGTATATATCTATTACCCCTACACATTGATCTGGTACTGGTTCTCCCTGTATATATCTATTACCCCTACACATTGATCTGGTACTGGTTCTCCCTGTATATATCTATTACCCCTAAACATTGATCTGGTTCTCCCTGTATATATCTATTACCCCTAAACATTGATATGGTTCTCCCTGTATATATCTATTACCACTACACATTGATCTGGTACTCCCTGTATATATATATATTACACCTGCAAATTGATCTGGTACTGGTACTCCCTGTATATATCTATTACCCCTACACATTGATCTGGTTCTCCCTGTATATATCTATTACCCCTAAACATTGATCTGGTACTCCCTGTATATATCTATTACCCCTAAACATTGATCTGGTTCTCCCTGTATATATCTATTACCCCTACATATTGATCTGGTTCTGGTACTCCTGTATATATCTATTACCACTACATATTGATCTGGTTCTCTCTGTATATATCTATTACCACTACACATTGATCTGGTTCTCCCTGTATATATATATATTACCCCTGCAAATTGATCTGGTACTGGTACTCCCTGTATATATCTATTACCACTACACATTAATCTGGTACTCCCTGTATATATATATATATATTACCCCTGCAAATTGATCTGGTACTCCCTGTATATATCTATTACCCCTACACATTGATATGGTTCTCCCTGTATATATCTATTACCACTACACATTGATCTGGTACTCTCTGTATATATCTATTACCACTACACATTGATCTGGTTCTCCCTGTATATATCTATTACCACTACACATTGATCTGGTTCTCCCTGTATATATCTATTACCCCTCACATTGATCTGGTACTCCCTGTATATATCTATTACCACTACACATTGATCTGGTTCTCTCTGTATATATCTATTACCACTACACATTGATCTGGTACTCCCTGTATATATATATATTACCCCTGCAAATTGATCTGGTACTGGTACTCCCTGTATATATCTATTACTCCTCACATTGATCTGGTACTCCCTGTATATAGCTATTACCCATACACATTGATCTGGTTCTCCCTATATATATCTATTACCCCTACACATTGATATGGTTCTCCCTGTATATATCTATTACCACTACATATTGATCTGGTACTCTCTGTATATATCTATTACCACTACACATTGATCTGGTACTCTCTGTATATATCTATTACCCCTATACATTGATCTGGTACTCCCTGTATATATCTATTACCCCTACACATTGATCTGGTTCCCCCTACACATTGATCTGGTTCTCCCTGTATATATATATTACCCCTAAACATTGATCTGGTTCTCCCTGCATATATCTATTACCCCTAAACATTGATCTGGTTCTCCCTGTATATATCTATTACCCCTAAACATTGATCTGGTTCTCCCTGTATATATCTATTACCCCTAAACATTGATCTGGTTCTCCCTGTATATATCTATTACCCCTAAACATTCATATGGTTCTCCCTGTATATATCTATTATCACTACACATTGATCTGGTTCTTTCCGTATATATCTATTACCACTACACATTGATCTGGTACTCCCTGTATATATATATATTACCCCTGCAAATTGATCTGGTACTGGTACTCCCTGTATATATCTATTACCCCTCACATTGATCTGGTTCTCCCTATATATATCTATTACCCCTCACATTGATCTGGTACTCCCTGTATATATCTATTACCACTACACATTGATCTGGTACTCTCTGTATATATCTATTACCACTACACATTGATCTGGTACTCTCTGTATATATCTATTAACCCTATACATTGATCTGGTTCTCCCTGTATATATTTCTTACCCCTACACATTGATCTGGTTCTCCCTGTATATATCTATTAACCCTACACATTGATCTGGTCCCCCTACACATTGATCTGGTTCTCCCTGTATATATCTATTACCCCTACACATTGATCTGGTACTGGTACTCCCTGTATATATCTATTACCACTACACATCAATCTGGTTCTGGTACTCCCTGTATATAGCTATTACCCCTACAAATTGATCTGGTTCTCCCTGTATATATCTATTACCCCTACATATTGATCTGGTACTGGTTCTCCCTGTATATATATATTACCCCTACACATTGATCTGGTTCTCCCTGTATATATCTATTACCCCTAAACATTGATCTGGTACTGGTACTCCCTGTCTATATCTATTACCCCTAAAATTGATCCGGTACTGGTTCTCCCTGTATTTATCTATTACCCCTACATATTTATCTGGTTCTGGTACTCCCTTTTATATATCTATTACCACTACACATTGATCTGGTTCTCTCTGTATATATCTATTACCACTACACATTAATCTGGTACTCCCTGTATATATATATATATTACCCCTGCAAATTGATCTGGTACTCCCTGTATATATCTATTACCCCTACATATTTATCTGGTACTCTCTGTATATATCTATTACCCCTATACATTGATCTGGTTCTCCCTGTATATATATCTTTTACCCCTACACATTGATCTGGTTCCCCCTACACGTTGATCTGGTTCTCCCTGTATATATCTATTACCACTACACATTGATCTGGTTCTCTCTGTATATATCTATTACCACTACACATTGATCTGGTACTCCCTGTATATATATATTACCCCTGCAAATTGATCTGGTACTGGTACTCCCTGTATATATCTATTACCCCTCACATTGATCTGGTACTCCCTGTATATAGCTATTACCCATACACGTGGATCTGGTTCTCCCTATATATATCTATTACCCCTACACATTGATATGGTTCTCCCTGTATATATCTATTACCACTACACATTGATCTGGTACTCTCTGTATATATCTATTACCACTACACATTGATCTGGTTCTCCCTGTATATATCTATTACCACTACACATTGATCTGGTTCTCCCTGTATATATCTATTACCCCTCACATTGATCTGGTACTCCCTGTATATATCTATTACCACTACACATTGATCTGGTTCTCTCTGTATATATCTATTACCACTACACATTGATCTGGTACTCCCTGTATATATATATATATTACCCCTGCAAATTGATCTGGTACTGGTACTCCCTGTATATATCTATTACTCCTCACATTGATCTGGTACTCCTGTATATAGCTATTACCCATACACATTGATCTGGTTCTCCCTATATATATCTATTACCCCTACACATTGATATGGTTCTCCCTGTATATATCTATTACCACTACATATTGATCTGGTACTCTCTGTATATATCTATTACCACTACACATTGATCTGGTACTCTCTGTATATATCTATTACCCCTATACATTGATCTGGTACTCCCTGTATATATCTATTACCCCTACACATTGATCTGGTTCCCCCTACACATTGATCTGGTTCTCCCTGTATATATATATTACCCCTAAACATTGATCTGGTTCTCCCTGCATATATCTATTACCCCTAAACATTGATCTGGTTCTCCCTGTATATATCTATTACCCCTAAACATTGATATGGTTCTCCCTGTATATATCTATTACCCCTAAACATTGATCCGGTTCTCCCTGTATATATCTATTACCCCTAAACATTGATCTGGTTCTCCCTGTATATATCTATTACCCCTAAACATTCATATGGTTCTCCCTGTATATATCTATTATCACTACACATTGATCTGGTTCTTTCCGTATATATCTATTACCACTACACATTGATCTGGTACTCCCTGTATATATATATATATATTACCCCTGCAAATTGATCTGGTACTGGTACTCCCTGTATATATCTATTACCCCTCACATTGATCTGGTACTCCCTGTATATATCTATTACCACTACACATTGATCTGGTACTCTCTGTATATATCTATTACCACTACACATTGATCTGGTACTCTCTGTATATATCTATTAACCCTATACATTGATCTGGTTCTCCCTGTATATATTTCTTACCCCTACACATTGATCTGGTTCTCCCTGTATATATCTATTAACCCTACACATTGATCTGGTCCCCCTACACATTGATCTGGTTCTCCCTGTATATATCTATTACCCCTACACATTGATCTGGTACTGGTACTCCCTGTATATATCTATTACCACTACACATCAATCTGGTTCTGGTACTCCCTGTATATAGCTATTACCCCTACAAATTGATCTGGTTCTCCCTGTATATATCTATTACCCCTACATATTGATCTGGTTCTCTCTGTATATATCTATTACCACTACACATTGATCTGGTTCTCTCTGTATATATCTATTACCACTACACATTAATCTGGTACTCCCTGTATATATATATATATATATTACCCCTGCAAATTGATCTGGTACTCCCTGTATATATCTATTACCCCTCACATTGATCTGGTACTCCCTGTATATATATTACCCCTGCAAATTGATCTGGTACTGGTACTCCCTGTATATATCTATTACCCCTCACATTGATCTGGTTCTCCCTATATATATATTACCCCTACACATTGATATGGTTCTCCCTGTATATATATATATATATATTACCCCTACACATTGATCTGGTTCTCCCTGTATATATATATTACCCCTAAACATTGATCTGGTTCTCCCTGTATATATCTATTACCCCTACACATTGATCTGGTTCTCCCTGTATATATATATATATTACCCCTAAACATTGATCTGGTTCTCCTGTATATATATATATATTACCCCTAAACATTGATCTGGTTCTCCCTGTATATATCTATTACCACTACACATTGATCTGGTTCTGGTTCTCCCTGTATATATCTATTACCCCTACACATTGATCTGGTTCTCCCTGTATATATCTATTACCCCTACACATTGATCTGGTTCTCCCTGTATATATATATATATATATATTACCCCTAAACATTGATCTGGTTCTCCCTGTATATATATATATATATATATATATATATATATATTACCCCTACACACTGATCTGGTTCTCCCTGTATATATCTATTACCCCTACACATTGATCTGGTTCTCCCTGTATATATCTATTACCCCTACACATTGATCTGGTTCTCCCTGTATATAGCTATTACCCCTACACATTGATCTGGTTCTCCCTGTATATATATTACCCCTACACATTGATCTGGTTCTCCCTGAATATATATATATATTACCCCTACACATTGATCTGTTTCTGGTACTCCCTGTATATATCTATTACCACTACACATTGATCTGGTACTGGTTCTCCCTGTATATATATATATATATATTACCCCTACACATTGATCTGGTTCTCCCTGTGTATATATATATATATATATTTCCCCTACACATTGATCTGGTTCTCCCTGTATATATATATTACCCCTACACATGTATCTGGTTCTCCCTGTATATATCTATTACCCCTACACATTGATCTGGTTCTCCCTGTATATATCTATCTATTACCCCTACACATTGATCTGGTTCTCCCTGTATATATATATATATATATATATATATATATACACATTGATCTGGTTCTCCCTGTGTATATATATATATATATATATATATATATATATATATATATATATATATATATATATATATATATATATATATATATATATATATATATATATATATATATATATATATATATTACCCCTACACATTTATCTGGTTCCCCCTGTATATATATATTACCCCTAAACATTGATCTGGTTCTCCCTGTATATATATATATATATATATATATTTCCCCTGCACATTGATCTGGTTCTCCCTGTATATATATATATTACCCCTAAACATTGATCTGGTTCTCCCTGTATATATCTATTACCCCTACACATTGATCTGGTTCTCCCTGTATATATATATTACCCCTAAACATTGATCTGGTTCTGTTACTCCCCGTATATATCTATTACCACTACACATTGATCTGGTTATCCCTGTTTGTACAGTTCTATTAAAAAGTGGTTGCCTCATTTCTGATTTTCTCAATTTTTTGCATATTTTTGATACTGAATGTTATCAGATCTTCAACCAAAACCTAGTATTAGATACATGGATCCTGAGTGAACAAATGGGGAGAGAGGCATATTCAGCTCCATCATTCTTTGAATTGGATGGCTAATTCATCACAAAGCCCACTGATATTGCCCACTACTTCAATTATTTTTTCATTGGCAAGATTGCAAACTTAAGATAAGACATGCCAGCAACAAACGCTGACACTGCACATCCAAGTATATCTGACCAAAATATGAAAGACAAGAATTGGCTTTTGATATTATCGATCATCGTCTGCTGCTGGAAAAACGTATTATGGCTTTACACCCCCTGCTATAATGTGGAAAAGAGATACCTGTGTAACAGAACACAGTGGGTATTATTTCATGGAAGGCTCTCCAACATAATCCAGGTAGAATCAGGAATTCCCCAGGGCAGCTGCCTACCCCCTACTTTTTGGGGGGCTTTGAGTAAAGCCAGTGTGCCTATGTAAGTGGAGGACTCAACACTATACACGTCAGCTACAACAAAGACTGAAATGACTGCAACATTTAACAAAGAGCTGCAATTGGTTTCAGAATGGGTGGAAAGGAAACATTTTGTCCTAAATATTTCAAAAATGAAAAGCATTGTTTTTGGGACAAATCATTCACTAAACCTCAAATGAATCTTCTAATAAATAATTGAGGAATTGAGCAAGTTCAGGTAACTAACCTGTTTGGAGTAAGTCGGGATTGAAAATTGGCATGGTCAAAACATATTGATACAAGAGTAGCTAAGATGGCGAGAATCTGTCCATAATTAAGCGCTGCTCTACCTTCTAAACAGCACTATCAAAAAGGCTGGTCCTACAGGCCCTAGTTTTTTCACACCTTGACTGCTGCCACAAATAAGGACTTAGGAAAATTGGAAATGGCTCCGAACAGGGCAGCACAGCAGGCCTTTGGATGGACACAGAGAGCTAATATTAATAATATGCATGTCAATCTCTCCTGGCTCAAAGTGGAGGAGAGATTGACTTCATCACTACTTGTCTTTGTGAGAAGTATTGAAATGTTGAACGCACCGAGCTGTCTGTTTAAACTACTGGCACACAGCATGGACACCCACCAGAGGTCTGTTTAAACTACTGGCACACAGCACGGACACCCATGCATAGTCCACACTACATGCAACCAGAGGTCTCTTCACAGACCCCAAATCCAGAACAGACTATGGGAGGCGGACAGTACTACATAGAGCCATGACTACATGGAACTCTATTCCACAGTACTACATAGAGCCATGACTACATGGAACTCTATTCCACAGTACTACATAGAGCCATGACTACATGGAACTCTATTCCACAGTACTACATAGAGCCATGACTACATGGAACTCTATTCCACAGTACTACATAGAGCCATGACTACATGGAACTCTATTCCACAGTACTACATAGAGCCATGACTACATGGAACTCTATTCCACAGTACTACATAGAGCCATGACTACATGGAACTCTATTCCACAGTACTACATAGAGCCATGACTACATGGAACTCTATTCCACAGTACTACATAGAGCCATGACTACATGGAACTCTATTCCACAGTACTACATAGAGCCATGACTACATGGAACTCTATTCCACAGTACTACATAGAGCCATGACTACATGGAACTCTATTCCACAGTACTACATAGAGCCATGACTACATGGAACTCTATTCCACAGTACTACATAGAGCCATGACTACATGGAACTCTATTCCACAGTACTACATAGAGCCATGACTACATGGAACTCTATTCCACAGTACTACATAGAGCCATGACTACATGGAACTCTATTCCACAGTACTACATAGAGCCATGACTACATGGAACTCTATTCCACAGTACTACATAGAGCCATGACTACATGGAACTCTATTCCACAGTACTACATAGAGCCATGACTACATGGAACTCTATTCCACAGTACTACATAGAGCCATGACTACATGGAACTCTATTCCACAGTACTACATAGAGCCATGACTACATGGAACTCTATTCCACAGTACTACATAGAGCCATGACTACATGGAACTCTATTCCACAGTACTACATAGAGCCATGACTACATGGAACTCTATTCCACAGTACTACATAGAGCCATGACTACATGGAACTCTATTCCACAGTACTACATAGAGCCATGACTACATGGAACTCTATTCCACAGTACTACATAGAGCCATGACTACATGGAACTCTATTCCACAGTACTACATAGAGCCATGACTACATGGAACTCTATTCCACAGTACTACATAGAGCCATGACTACATGGAACTCTATTCCACAGTACTACATAGAGCCATGACTACATGGAACTCTATTCCACAGTACTAAATAGAGCCATGACTACATGGAACTCTATTCCACAGTACTACATAGAGCCATGACTACATGGAATTCTATTCCACAGTACTACATAGAGCATACATAGTAGTGATGCTAGATGGGCGGGCGATCGGTTGAAGAGCATGCATTTAGTTTTACTTGCATTGGAGCAGTTGGAGGCCACAGAAGGAGAGTTGTATGGCATTGAAGCTCGTCTGGAGGTTTGTTAACACCGTTTCCAAAGAAGTGCCAGAAGTATACAGAATGCAGAATAATTGTCTGCACAGAGGTGGATCAGAGAATCACCAGCAGCAAGTGACGTCATTGATGAAGAGACACACACACACACAGGTACAGACACATGCATACACACACATGATAACATATGCACTATACACACACGTACACACAGATTTTGTGCTGTAGATATGTGGTAGTGGAGTAGGGGCCTGAGGGCACACACTTAGTGTGTTGTGAATTCTGTAATGAATGTGTTGTAATGTTTTTTAAATTGTATGACTGCCTTAATTTTGCTGGACCACATTTTGCTAATAAACCCCAGGAATAGTAGGTGCTGCCTTGGCAGGAATGAATGGGACTCCATAATAAACCCCAGGAAGAGTAGCTGCTGCCTTGGCAGGAACTAATGGGGATCCATAATAAACTCCAGGAAGAGTAGCTGCTGCCTTGGCAGGAACTAATGGGGATCCATAATAAACCCCAGGAGGAGTAGCTTCTGCCCTGGTAGGAACTAATGGGGATCCATAATAAACCCCAGGAAGAGGAGCTGCTGCCTTGGCAGGAAATAATGGGGATCAGTAATAAACTCCAGGAAGAGTAGCTGCTGCCTTGGCAGGAACTAATGGGGATCCATAATAAACCCCAGGAAGAGTAGCTGCTGCCTTGGCGGGAACTAATGGGGATCCGTAATAAACCCCAGGAAGAGTAGCTGCTGCCTTGGCGGGAACTAATAGGGATCCGTAATAAACCCCAGGAAGAGTAGCTGCTGCCTTGGCGGGAACTAATGGGGATCCGTAATAAACCCCAGGAAGAGGAGCTGCTGCCTTGGCGGGAAATAATGGGGATCAGTAATAAACTCCAGGAAGAGTAGCTGCTGCCTTGGCGGGAACTAATGGGGATCCATAATAAACCCCAGGAAGAGTAGCTGCTGCTGCCTTGGCAGGAACTAATGGGGATCCGTAATAAACCCCAGGAAGAGTAGCTGCTGCCTTGACGGGAACTAATAGGGATCCGTAATAAACCCCAGGAAGAGTAGCTGCTGCCTTGGCGGGAACTAATAGGGATCCGTAATAAACCCCAGGAAGAGTAGCTGCTGCCTTGACGGGAACTAATGGGGATCCGTAATAAACTCCAGGAAGAGTAGCTGCTGCCTTGGCGGGAACTAATGGGGATCCGTAATAAACCCCAGGAAGAGTAGCTGCTGCTTTGGCGGGAACTAATGGGGATCCGTAATAAACCCCAGGAAGAGTAGCTGCTGCCTTGGCGGGAACTAATGGGGATCCGTAATAAACCCCAGAAAGAGTAGCTGCTCCCTTGGCGGGAACTAATAGGGATCCGTAATAAACCCCAGGAAGAGTAGCTGCTGCCTTGACGGGAACTAATAGGGATCCGTAATAAACCCCAGGAAGAGTAGCTGCTGCCTTGGCAGGAACTAATGGGGATCCATAATAAACTCCAGGAAGAGTATCTGCTGCCTTGGCAGGAACTAATGGGGATCCATAATAAACCCCAGGAAGAGGAGCTGCTGCCTTGGCAGGAAATAATGGGGATCAGTAATAAACTCCAGGAAGAGTAGCTGCTGCCTTGGCAGGAACTAATGGGGATCCATAATAAACCTGAATACAACAGGTGTAAAGTAGACCTTACAGTGAAGTGCTGAATACAACAGGTGTAAAGTAGACCTTACAGTGAAGTGCTGAATACAACAGGTGTAAAGTAGACCTTACAGTGAAGTGCTGAATACAACAGGTGTAAAGTAGACCTTACAGTGAAGTGCTGAATACAACAGGTGTAAAGTAGACCTTACAGTGAAGTGCTGAATACAACAGGTGTAAAGTAGACCTTACAGTGAAGTGCTGAATACAACAGGTGTAAAGTAGACCTTACAGTGAAGTGCTGAATACAACAGGTGTAAAGTAGACCTTACAGTGAAGTGCTGAATACAACAGGTGTAAAGTAGACCTTACAGTGAAGTGCTGAATACAACAGGTGTAAAGTAGACCTTACAGTGAAGTGCTGAATACAACAGGTGTAAAGTAGACCTTACAGTGAAGTGCTTAATACAACAGGTGTAAAGTAGACCTTACAGTGAAGTGCTGAATACAACAGGTGTAAAGTAGACCTTACAGTGAAGTGCTGAATACAACAGGTGTAAAGTAGACCTTACAGTGACATGCTGAATACAACAGGTGTAGTAGACCTCACAGTGAAATGCTGAATACAACAGGTGTAGTAGACCTTACAGTGAAATGCTGAATACAACAGGTGTAGTAGACCTCACAGTGAAATGCTGAATACAACAGGTGTAGTAGACCTCACAGTGAAATGCTGAATACAACAGGTGTAGTAGACCTCACAGTGAAATGCTGAATACAACAGGTGTAGTAGACCTCACAGTGAAATGCTGAATACAACAGGTGTAGTAGACCTCACAGTGAAATGCTGAATACAACAGGTGTAGTAGACCTCACAGTGAAATGCTGAATACAACAGGTGTAGTAGACCTCACAGTGAAATGCTGAATACAACAGGTGTAGTAGACCTCACAGTGAAATGCTGAATACAACAGGTGTAGTAGACCTCACAGTGAAATGCTGAATACCACAGGTGTAGTAGACCTTACAGTGAAATGCTGAATACAACAGGTGTAGTAGACCTCACAGTGAAATGCTGAATACAACAGGTGTAGTAGACCTCACAGTGAAATGCTGAATACAACAGGTGTAGTAGACCTTACAGTGAAATGCTGAATACAACAGGTGTAGTAGACATCACAGTGAAATGCTGAATACAACAGGTGTAGTAGACCTTACAGTGAAATGCTGAATAGCAAACGATGCTATTATCTGACGATAGCACCTTCATAAACAAAAGAGAGAAGACATTTCAACCCTGCAGGCGGACACAAAACACTAGAAATAAAGATCATGCCTTACCTTTGACGAGCTTCTTCTGTTGGCACTCCAATATGTCCCATAAACATCACAAATGGTCCTTTTGTTCGATTAATTCCGTCGATATATATCCAAAATGTCCATTTATTTGCCGTGTTTGATCCAGAAAAACACCTGATCCAACTTGCGCAACGTGAAATATCTCAAAAGTTACCTATAAACTTTGCCAAAACATTTCAAACTACTTTTGTAATACAACTTTAGGTATTTTTTTAAGTAAATAATCGATAAAATTGAAGACGGGATGATCTGTGTTCAATACAGGAAGAAAACAAACTGACGCTAGCTTTCTGGTCATGCGCCTCTATCTAACAGTACACATGAAGTGACCCTCGTTCAAGATGGCCGTAGTTCTTCATTACACAATGGAATAATCTCAACCAATTTCTAAAGACTGGTGACATCCAGTGGAAGCGATAGGAACTGCAAGCAAGTACCTTAGAAATCTGGATTCCCAATGAAAATCTATTGATTAGTGACCTCAACAACACCAAACAATCTGAATGGTTTGTCCTCGGGGTTTCGCCTGCTACATAAGTTATGTTATACTCACAAACAGGATTCAAACAGTTTTAGAAACTTCAGAGTATTTTCTATCCAAATATACTAATAATATGCATATCTTATCTTCTGGGGAGTAGCAGGCAGTTGAATTTGCTCTTCATCCAAAATTCCAAATGCTGCCCCCTATCCTAGAGAAGTTAAATAAAGTTGAAAAAAGAAAGAAAGAAATCTATATAAAAAAAATGCCATAGGAAGAATCCTGGAACATATTCCAGTCTGTGCAAAACAGTCCAGTAGCGTAGCAACCACGTCATCTGACCATTTCTGACCGAGTCATTGGTGCTTCCTGCTTTAGTTTTTGCTTGTAAGCAGGAGTCAGGAGGATAGAATTCTGGTACGATTTGCCAAATGGAGGGCGAGGGAGAAGTTTGTATGTGTCTTTGTCTGTGGAGTAAAGGTGGCCTAGAGTTGTTTTTCTTCTGGTTTCACATGTGCCACGCTGGTAGAAATCATGTAAAACGGATGTAAGTTTTCCTGCGTTAAAGTCCCCGGGCACTAGGAGCGCCTCTTCTGGATGAAAATGGTCTTGTTTGCTAATGGCCTTTGTGGTAAACCGTGGGATGTTGGGTTGAGCGTGCCGAGATTAACATAGACACAGGGAGGTTCTAGTCAGAAAACACTACTTTACTAGGCAACAAAATAAACAGGTTCTGCTCAGTGTCTGTCTCTCTGCTCGCTGATCGTCACTGTGCACCTTTTATTTGGCACGGCTGGTAGGCACTCTCCCCTAATTACCTCTACTTGGAGCCGTCAGTGTCTGGGTGCCCGTGTACTCCCAGCTGAGGAATCAACGTCACGGCACGTACCTCCCCTCTATTACCAACCCCTGGGTAGACTTCCCCGGGGTAGCGTGCTTGACATCTAATGCTACATTATAGCATGCTTGACATCTAATGCTACATTATAGAGTGCTTGACATCTAATGCTACATTATAGCGTGCTTGACAACTAATGCTACATTATAGCGTGCTTGACATCTAATGCTACATTATAGCGTGCTTGACATCTAATGCTACATTATAGCGTGCTTGACATCTAATGCTACATTATAGCGTGCTTGACATCTAATGCTACATTATAGCGTGCTTGACAACTAATGCTACATTATAGCGTGCTTGACATCTAATGCTACATTATAGCGTGCTTGACATCTAATGCTACATTATAGCGTGCTTGACAACTAATGCTACATTATAGCGTGCTTGACATCTAATGCTACATTATAGCGTGCTTGACATCTAATGCTACATTATAGCGTGCTTGACATCGAATGCTACATTATAGCATGCTAGACATCTAATGCTACATTATAGCGTGCTTGACATCTAATGCTACATTATAGCGTGCTTGACATCTAATGCTACATTATAGCATG
>NC_056444.1:2765795-2831458 GCF_018296145.1 Oncorhynchus tshawytscha
CCCCCCAAAAAACTACTGTCTTATACACAGTGTAAGGGGATAAAGAATATGTACATAAGGATATATGAATGAGTGATGGTACAGAGCAGCATAGGCAAGATACAGTAGATGATATCGAGTACAGTATATACATATGAGATGAGTATGTAAACCAAGTGGCATAGTTAAAGTGGCTAGTGATACATGTATTACATAAGGATGCAGTCGATGATATAGAGTACAGTATCTACGTATGCATATGAGATGAATAATGTAGGGTAAGTAACATTATATAAGGTAGCATTGTTTAAAGTGGCTAGTGATATATTTACATCATTTCCCATCAATTCCCATTATTAAAGTGGCTGGAGTAGAGTCAGTGTCATTGACAGTGTGTTGGCAGTAGCCACTCAATGTTAGTGGTGGCTGTTTAACAGTCTGATGGCCTTGAGATAGAAGCTGTTTTTCAGTCTCTCGGTCCCGGCTTTGATGCACCTGTACTGACCTCGCCTTCTGGATGACAGCGGGGTGAACAGGCAGTGGCTCGGGTGGTTGATGTCCTTGATGATCTTTATGGCCTTCCTGTAGCATCGGGTGGTGTAGGTGTCCTGGAGGGCAGGTAGTTTGCCCCCGGTGATGCGTTGTGCAGACCTCACTACCCTCTGGAGAGCCTTACGGTTGAGGGCGGTGCAGTTGCCATACCAGGCGGTGATACAGCCCGCCAGGATGCTCTCGATTGTGCATCTGTAGAAGTTTGTGAGTGCTTTTGGTGACAAGCCGAATTTCTTCAGCCTCCTGAGGTTGAAGAGGCGCTGCTGCGCCTTCCTCACGATGCTGTCTGTGTGAGTGGACCAATTCAGTTTGTCTGTGATGTGTATGCCGAGGAACTTAAAACTTGCTACCCTCTCCACTACTGTTCCATCGATGTGGATGGGGGGGTGTTCCCTCTGCTGTTTCCTGAAGTCCACAATCATCTCCTTAGTTTTGTTGACGTTGAGTGTGAGGTTATTTTCCTGACACCACACTCCGAGGGCCCTCACCTCCTCCCTGTAGGCCGTCTCGTCGTGTTGGTAATCAAGCCTACCAATGTTGTGTCGTCCGCAAACTTGATGATTGAGTTGGAGGCGTGCGTGGCCACGCAGTCGTGGGTGAACAGGGAGTACAGGAGAGGGCTCAGAACGCACCCTTGTGGGGCCCCAGTGTTGAGGATCAGCGGGGAGGAGATGTTGTTGCCTACCCTCACCACCTGGGGGCGGCCCGTCAGGAAGTCCAGAACCCAGTTGCACAGGGCGGGGTCGAGACCCAGGGTCTCGAGCTTGATGACGAGCTTGGAGGGTACTATGGTGTTGAATGCCGAGCTGTAGTCGATGAACAGCATTCTCACATAGGTATTCCTCTTGTCCAGATGGTTTAGGGCAGTGTGCAGTGTGGTTGAGATTGCATCGTCTGTGGACCTATTTGGGCGGTAAGCAAATTGGAGTGGGTCTAGGGTGTCAGGTAGGGTGGAGGTGATATGGTCCTTGACTAGTCTCTCAAAGCACTTCATGATGACGGATGTGAGTGCTACGGGGCGGTAGTCGTTTAGCTCAGTTACCTTAGCTTTCTTGGGAACAGGAACAATGGTGGCCCTCTTGAAGCATGTGGGAACAGCAGACTGGTATAGGGATTGATTGAATATGTCCGTAAACACACCGGCCAGCTGGTCTGCGCATGCTCTGAGGGCGCGGCTGGGGATGCCGTCTGGGCCTGCAGCCTTGCGAGGGTTAACACGTTTAAATGTCTTACTCACTTCGGCTGCAGTGAAGGAGAGACCGCATGTTTTCGTTGCAGGCCGTGTCAGTGGCACTGTATTGTCCTCAAAGCGGGCAAAAAAGTTATTTAGTCTGCCTGGGAGCAAGACATCCTGGTCTTTGACTGGGCTGGGTTTCTTCCTGTAGTCCGTGATTGACTGTAGACCCTGCCACATGCCTCTTGTGTCTGAGCCGTTGAATTGAGATTCTACTTTGTCTCTGTACTGGCGCTTAGCTTGTTTGATAGCCTTGTGGAGGGAATAGCTGCACTGTTTGTATTCAGCCATGTTACCAGACACCTTGCCCTGATTAAAAGCAGTGGTTCGTGCCTTCAGTTTCACACGAATGCTGCCATCAATCCAAGGTTTCTGGTTAGGGAATGTTTTAATCGTTGCTATGGGAACGACATCTTCAACGCACGTTCTAATGAACTCGCACACCGAATCAGCGTATTCGTCAATGTTGTTGTCTGACGCAATACGAAACATCTCCCAGTCCACGTGATGAAAGCAGTCTTGGAGTGTGGAGTCAGCTTGGTCGGACCAGCGTTGGACAGACCTCAGTGTGGGAGCTTCTTGTTTTAGTTTCTGTCTGTAGGCAGGGATCAACAAAATGGAGTCGTGGTCAGCTTTTCCGAAAGGGGGCGGGGCAGGGCCTTATATGCGTCGCGGAAGTTAGAGTAACAATGATCCAGGGTCTTTCCACCCCTGGTTGCGCAATCGATATGCTGATAAAATTTAGGGAGTCTTGTTTTCAGATTAGCCTTGTTAAAATCCCCAGCTACAATGAATGCAGCCTCCGGATAAATCGTTTCCAGTTTGCAGAGAGTTAAATAAAGTTTGTTCAGAGCCATCGATGTGTCTGCTTGGGGGGGGATATATACGGCTGTGATTATAATCGAAGAGAATTCTCTTGGTAGATAATGCGGTCTACATTTGATTGTGAGGAATTCTAAATCAGGTGAACAGAAGGATTTGAGTTCCTGTATGTTTCTGTCATCACACCATGTCACGTTAGTCATAAGGCATACGCCCCCGCCCCTCTTCTTACCAGAAAGATGTTTGTTTCTGTCGGCGCGATGCGTGGAGAAACCCGCTGGCTGCACCGCTTCGGATTGCGTCTCTCCAGTTAGCCATGTTTCCGTGAAGCAGAGAACGTTGCAGTCTCTGATGTCCCTCTGGAATGCTACCCTTGCTCGGATTTCATCAACCTTGTTGTCAAGAGACTGGACATTGGCGAGAAGAATGCTAGGGAGTGGTGCACGATGTGCCCGTCTCCGGAGTCTGACCAGAAGACCGCTTCGTTTCCCTCTTTTTCTGAGTCGTTTTTTCGGGTCGCTGCATGTAATCCACTCCGTGGCACTGGTTGTAAGGCAGAACACAGGATCCGCATCGCGAAAAACATATTCTTGGTCGTACTGATGGTGAGTTGACGCTGATCTTATATTCAGTAGTTCTTCTCGGCTGTATGTAATGAAACCTAAGATGACCTGGGGTACTAGTGTAAGAAATAACACGTAAAAAAACAAAAAACTGCATAGTTTCCTAGGAACGCGAAGCGAGGCGGCCATCTCTGTCGGCGCCGGAACTCTCACTAACACACACACACACACACACACAGCCGGCAGATACTCCAGACAGCATCCAATCACAACCAAAGCAGTTATCTCTCTGTAAGTGTTGTTGGCGTTTTGTAATTAGCATGTTCCTCCACACACAGACCGAAACACAAACAGACACCTTCAGACGGACAGTGATGTGGATATATTCTCCAGTCTCCAGTGTAATAGATTTCTAATTCCTCTCCTAGGGTGCAGCATAAGTCAATATCTCAGACACCACACGGCCTTCAATGAATGTAATTCTACAGAGAAGAAAAACATATCAGTTGGGATGACGTATACATCTTGTTGGGGAGCGTAGCGTTGTTTTCCATTGAATGTTTCACTGTCAGCCATCGTTTTAACCAGCCGGTGATTCCTGTCAAGAGAAGAACAATTACATTCAAATGTCATGAAATCACTAGAGATCAACTCTCACATGCAATTAAATCCTGGACCAGATAAATCAATAATTACCACTGGGCTCTCTGAGGGGATTCATGACGCTGTTGGAGTCGATGAAGATATGAAACACTGCAGTTCTGTCTCTCTCTCTCTCTCTCTCTCTCTCTCTCTCTCTCTCTCTCTCTCTCTCTCTGTCTCTCTCTCTCTCTCTCTCTCTCTCTCTGTCTCTCTCTCTCTCTCTCTCTGCCTCTCTCTCTCTCTGTCTCTCACTCTCTCTGTCTCTGTCTCTCCATTCATGACGCTGTTGGAGTCAATGAAGATATGAAACACTGCAGTTCTGTCTCTCTCTCTCTCTCTCTCTCTCTCTCTCTGTCTCTCTCTCTCTCTCTGTCTCTCTCTCTCTGTCTCTCTCTCTCTCTCTATCTCTGTCTCTCTCTCTCTCTCTCTCTCTCTCTCTCTCTCTCTCTGCCTCTCTCTCTCTCTGTCTCTCTCTCTCTGTCTCTGTCTCTCCATTCATGACGCTGTTGGAGTCGATGAAGATATGAAACTGCAGTTCTGTCTCTCTCTCTCTCGCTCTCCCTCTCTGTCTCTCTCTCTCTCTCTCTCTCTCTCTGTCTCTCTCTGTCTCTCTCTCTCTCTCTGTCTCTCTGTCTCTCTCTCTCTCTCTCTCTCTCTGTCTCTCTCTCTCTCAATTCAATTCAATTCAATTCAAGGGCTTTATTGGCATGGGAAACATGTGTTAACATTGCCAAAGCAAGTGAGGTAGATAATATATAAAGTGAAATAAACAATAAAAATTAACAGTAGACATCACACATACAGAAGTTTCAAAACAATAAAGACATTACAAATGTCATATTATATATATACAGTGTTTTAACATACAAATGGTAAAGGACACAAGATAAAATAAATAAGCATAGATAAGCATAGATATGGGTTGTATTTACAATGGTGCGTGTTCTTCACTGGTTGCCCTTTTCTCGTGGCAACAGGTCACAAATCTTGCTGCTTTGATGGCACACTGTGGAATTTCACCCAGTAGATATGGGAGTTTTTCAAAATTGGATTTGTTTTCGAATTCTTTGTGGATCTGTGTAATCTGAGGGAAATATGTCTCTCTAATATGGTCATACATTGGGCAGGAGGTTAGGAAGTGCAGCTCAGTTTCCACCTCATTTTGTGGGCAGTGTGCACATAGCCTGTCTTCTCTTGAGAGCCATGTCTGCCTACGGCGGCCTTTCTCAATAGCAAGGCTATGCTCGCTGAGTCTGTACATAGTCAAAGCTTTCCTTAATTTTGGGTCAGTCACAGTGGTCAGGTATTCTGCCGCTGTGTACTCTCTGTGTAGGGCCAAATAGCATTCTAGTTTGCTCTGTTTTTTTGTTAATTCTTTCCAATGTGTCAAGTAGTTATCTTTTTGTTTTCTCATGATTTGGTTGGGTCTAATTGTGCTGCTGTCCTGGGACTCTGTAGGGTGTGTTTGTGAACAGAGCCCCAGGACCAGCTTGCTTAGGGGACTCTTCTCCAGGTTCATCTCTCTGTAGGTGATGGCTTTGTTGTGGAAGGTTTGGGAATCGCTTCCTTTTAGGTGGTTATAGAATTTAACAGCTCTTTTCTGGATTTTGATAATTAGTGGGTATCGGCCTAATTCTGCTCTGCATGCATTATTTGGTGTTCTACGTTGTACACGGAGGATATTTTTGCAGAATTCTGCGTGCAGAGTCCTAATTTGGTGTTTGTCCCATTTTGTGAAGTCTTGGTTGGTGAGCGGACCCCAGACCTCACAACCATAAAGGGCAATGGGCTCTATGATTGATTCAAGTATTTTTAGCCAGATCCTAATTGGTATGTTGAAATTTATGTTCCTTTTGATGGCATAGAATGCCCTTCTTGCCTTGTCTCTCAGATCGTTCACAGCTTTGTGGAAGTTACCTGTGGCGCTGATGTTTAGGCCAAGGTATGTATAGTTTTTGTGTGCTCTAGGGCAACAGTGTCTAGATGGAATTTGTATTTGTGGTCCTGGTGACTGGACCTTTTTTGGAACACCATCATTTTGGTCTTACTGAGATTTACTGTCAGGGCCCAGGTCTGACAGAATCTGTGCATAAGATCTAGGTGCTGCTGTAGGCCCCCTTGGTTGGTGACAGAAGTACCAGATCATCAGCAAACAGCAGACATTTGACTTCGGATTCTAGTAGGATGAGGCCGGGTGCTGCAGACTTTTCTAGTGCCCGCGCCAGTTCGTTGATATATATGTTGAAGAGGGTGGGGCTTAAGCTGCATCCCTGTCTAACCCCACGACCCTGTGTGAAGAAATTTGTGTGTTTTTTGCCAATTTTAACCGCACACTTGTTGTTTGTGTACATGGATTTTATGATGTCGTATGTTTTACCCCCAACACCACTTTCCATCAGTTTGTATATCAGACCCTCATGCCAAATTGAGTCGAAGGCTTTTTTGAAATCAACAAAGCTTGAGAAGACTTTGCCTTTGTTTTGGTTTGTTTGGTTGTCAATTAGGGTGTGCAGGGTGAATACATGGTCTGTTGTACGGTAATTTGGTAAAAAGCCAATTTGACATTTGCTCAGTACATTGTTTTCATTGAGGAAATGTACGAGTCTGCTGTTAATGATAATGCAGAGGATTTTCCCAAGGTTACTGTTGAAGCATATTCCACGGTAGTTATTGGGGTCAAATTTGTCTCCACTTTTGTGGATTGGGGTGATCAGTCCTTGGTTCCAAATACTGGGGAAGATGCCAGAGCTAAGGATGATGTTAAAGAGTTTTAGTATAGCCAATTGGAATTTGTTGTCTGTATATTTGATCATTTCATTGAGGATACCATCAACACCACAGGCCTTTTTGGGTTGGAGGGTTTTTATTTTGACCTGTAACTCATTCAATGTAATTGGAGAATCCAGTGGGTTCTGGTAGTCTTTAATAGTTGATTCTAAGATCTGTATTTGATCATGCATATGTTTTTGCTCTTTATTCTTTGTTATAGAGCCAAAAAGATTGGAGAAGTGGTGTACCCATACATCTCCATTTTGGATAGATAATTCTTTGTGTTGCTGTTTGTTTAGTGTTTTCCAATTTTCCCAGAAGTGGTTAGAGTCTATGGATTCTTCAATTACATTGAGCTGATTTCTGACATGCTGTTCCTTCTTTTTCCGTAGTGTATTTCTGTATTGTTTTAGTGATTCACCATAGTGAAGGCGTAGACTCAGGTTTTCCGGGTCTCTATGTTTTTGGTTGGACAGGTTTCTCAATTTCTTTCTTAGATTTTTGCATTCTTCATCAAACCATTTGTCATTGTTGTTAATTTTCTTCGGTTTTCTATTTGAGATTTTTAGATTTGATAGGGAGGCTGAGAGGTCAAATATACTGTTAAGATTTTCTACTGCTAAGTTTACACCTTCACTGTTACAGTGGAACGTTTTACCCCGGAAATTGTCTAAAGGGGATTGAATTTGTTGTTGCCTAATTGTTTTTTGGCAGGTTTCCAAACTGCATTCCTTCCATCTATAGCATTTCTTAATGTTACTCAGTTCCTTTGGCTTTGATGCCTCATGATTGAGTATTGCTCTGTTTAAGTAGACTGTGATTTTGCTGTGGTCTGATAGGGGTGTCAGTGGGCTGACTGTGAACGCTCTGAGAGACTCTGGGTTGAGGTCAGTGATAAAGTAGTCTACAGTACTACTGCCAAGAGATGAGCTATAGGTGTACCTACCATAGGAGTTCCCTCGAAGCCTACCATTGACTATGTACATACCCAGCGTGCGACAGAGCTGCAGGAGTTGTGACCCGTTTTTGTTGGTTATGTTGTCATAGTTGTGCCTAGGGGGGCATATGTGGGAGGGAATGCTGTCACCTCCAGGCAGGTGTTTGTCCCCCTGTGTGCTGAGGGTGTCAGGTTCTTGTCCGGTTCTGGCATTTAGGTCGCCACAGACTAGTACATGTCCCTGGGCCTGGAAATGATTGATTTCCCCCTCCAGGGTGGAGAAGCTGTCTTCATTAAAATATGGGGATTCTAGTGGGGGGATATAGGTAGCACACAGGAGGACATTTTTCTCTGTTAGGATCATTTCCTTTTGAATTTCTAGCCAAATGTACAATGATCCTGTTTTGATTAATTTAATGGAGTGAGTTAGGTCTGCTCTCTACCAAATTAGCATAATTTGGTGTGTCCCTTCCCCCTGTGTCCCTTCCCTGTTTCACACCTGGTAGTTTGGTGGATGGGACTACCAGCTCTCTGTAACCTAGAGGGCAACCAGTGGGTCTGTCTCCTCTATACCAGGTTTCTTGCAGGATGACAATGTCTGTATTACCGATTTCTTTGGTGAAGTCTCGGTTTCTGCTCTTTAGGCCAAAGGCAGATGACCTCAGGCCTTGGATATTCCAGGATGATATAGTGAATGCTTTTTGTTCCATAGAGTGTCCAATGTTGTTGGTCGTGGTTTGGCCTCAGGCCAGTAAGTGTGAGCAGAGCCTGCTGAGCATCTGGTACATGCCATTGGCTTGGGCGAGTGTGAGAGTGGGGGTTGGGACTGTTTGCCCACTCACTACCTGGGCGTATGTGTGGCTTCCATGTTGAGGCCCTCTTTGCGGGGGTGGGGTGCATGGGGTGGGCAGGAGTGGCATAGGTCTGATCTGAGGGGGCCTAAATGGGGTGTGGGCATGGTTGACGTGGGGGGTGTTGATTGGTTGGGGTGGGGGTGTGGATGTGTCTGGGTGTGCGGTGGTCTGGATGTAATTCCTCTTGGCGTGGGTCCTCTATGTGTAGGTCCAGGGGGTCCTGCAGGTCTGGGAGGGTGTCTCGCTGGTCTGGGTGGGGTGTCTATTGACCTGTTGCTCCTGTGTGAAGTGTTGGGGATACGTTTGAGAGCGATGTCCTTTAGAGTTCGGGCAAAGGTGGGCACTGCTGCCTTGTAGAGGTGGACCTGGTCATAGAGGCTGTTCAAGTCCAGGGTGGAGTGGTGGGCCAGGAAAACGTTTGGTTTTGAGGCACAGTCACGGGAAATACTTGCGTTTACCCGCTGTATTGTGGCAGGGTGGAAGTCTTTTCGTGGTAGCAGGGTGGAGATAACCACTTGTGCGTTGGGGAAAGTAGAAGAAGCCTTTTCAATCACTCCCTTCAGTGCTGTGGCCACTCTTTCTTGCTGTGCTCTCAGGTCGTTTGTGCCTGTGTGTATTATTATGTGGCTGGGTGAGCCTAGTTTGGCCTCAGACAGAAGGTCTAGGGCGCGCTGGGTGTTTGGACACCAGAGTTTAGACACACTGTGTTTGGGAAAAAGTTTTTTTTTCTTCTATATATTTCCCATTTGAGTCCATAAGTAGTACAATCTGTGTCTTGTGTTTGTCCTCAGTGGGTGTGGGGGTTTGACAGAAGGGCTAGGCTGACAGGGGGGCTGAGGGTGAGAGGGGGTGGGGTTCTTCAGTTGTGGGATGTGACTCTATGGTCAGGGTCTGGCTGGGTTCTGCTGGGGTTCTTCATTTGTCTGTTCTGCTGTGATGTCGACTCTATGGTCAGGGTCTGGTGTGGACTGTTCTGCTGTGGTGTCGAGACTTTTGTTGGGTGCTGAGGTGGGCTGTTCTGCTGGCTTCTCTGTGGGGGTGGCCACCTCTCTAGTGGGTTGTTCTCTGTCGCACGCCGTCCCCCTCAACCTCTCCTCCATCCCCCTCACCCTCTCCTCCATCCCCCTCAACCTCTCCTCCACCAGCAGTCTGACACTCTCCTCTAGTGCTCTGTTCTGCTCCTCTTTCTCCTGTTGTATTTGTCTCACCACTGTCCAAAGTGCAGATATGTCTCTGTCCACCTCCAGCTCTCCGGGTCTGGTTAAGGGCCTGTTGTTGTGCTGGACTGTTGTCTGGGTCTGTGCTGACTGAAGTATAATTACCTGCTGTTCCAGCTCCACCTGCCTTATCTCCAGCTGGGTGAATTTGTCCTTCATTTCAATGAGGGAGTGGTAATCTGTGCTGGGAGGTTGACTCTCTGCTGGGGGTTGCTCTTCTGTGGGGTTACATAATGAAGAGGTCTGGTCTGACCCGCTCGGTGTGGGGGTATCTTTATCAAGGGAGAGCTTCTCCTGCTGGGCTAATTCTTTGATTAGGTGAAAGTCCAGCTGAAACTGTTTGGGGTTACCCTGTAACATTACTGTTCCGGACTTATAGATATTTATATTACTTGACTCAGAGTCCTCGTTATCAAGTATTCTGAGTTTCCACCCCTCGTTAATCCCCCCTCTCGTAACAGAGGGGTAGTGTGCTAATATAGCACTGTGCCATGCCAGGGGATGGTTTGTGTGGAAGATAAGGTTGCTGATGTTCCCATTTTTGTAATAGTCAGCAAAAAGTGTCTCTTGATTTTCCATAAGGAGCTTCATTTTGTAATCTTTTCTTGACTTATCATTCTTTACATGCAAAGGGTACTGTATTTTAATTACCTCTGAACAGCGGGAGGGAGCCTCTAAGGCCTCTCCATTTGGTTGGGGTAGACTGTGTGACTCTCCTGCCATTGTTGGGCTAATGGGCTTTGACACCTCTCACTTGACACGTCGGTGCTAGTTGAAGCTGTATCAAGCTTGGCAGAATTATGTTAGAATTCAGTCCTTATAAAGTAATGTTGTGTATTTTTCTTCTTGGCTTTTGGCTTTTAAAATATAGTCTCAGACTAAACATTACTCACTCAGTTCCAGGTTGGATGGTGTTTTCAGGTTTCTGTTGTTTTCCAGAGAATTTGCTGTATAGAGAAATAAATCTTGGTAGTTGTGAACCTTCCAGGTGATTCCGTAATTCCGTCCAAAATCAGGTTGTAGGTTTTAAGTTTTGATTTGAAGTGGGGGTTATGTTGTAGAGGGTAGAATCCAGTATGTGTTCCTGACAAAAAAATCCAAGTTTATCTAACTCCTAATCTATCTTTTTTAAAGAAAATGCTGAAAAATGCAGGAGCTCATCTGATTGTGACCTCTGCTCTGAATTCAATTCAAGGGCTTTATTGGCATGGGAAACATGTGTTAACATTGCCAAAGCTCTCTGTCTCTCCCCTCTCTCTCTCTCTCTCTCTCTCTCTCTTTGTCTCTCTCTCCCTCTCTCTCTCTCTCTCCCTCTCTCTGATACAACTAATACATGATGAATACATCAGATGATGTAAAAAAAAAAAAATGATGCAGAAAAATTAATCCATGCTTTTGTCACTTCTAGGTTAGACTACTGCAATGCTCTATTTTCCGGCTACCCGGATAAAGCACTAAATAAACTTCAGTTAGTGCTAAATACGGCTGCTAGAATCCTGACTAGAACCAAAAAATTTGATCATATTACTCCAGTGCTAGCCTCTCTACACTGGCTTCCTGTCAAAGCAAGGGCTGATTTCAAGGTTTTACTGCTAACCTACAAAGCATTACATGGGCTTGCTCCTACCTATCTCTCTGATTTGGTCCTGCCGTACATACCTACACGTACGCTACGGTCACAAGACGCAGGCCTCCTAATTGTCCCTAGAATTTCTAAGCAAACAGCTGAGGGCAGGGCTTTCTCCTATAGAGCTCCATTTTTATGGAACGGTCTGCCTACCCATGTCAGAGACGCAAACTCGGTCTCAACCTTTAAGTCTTTACTGAAGACTCATCTCTTCAGTGGGTCATATGATTGAGTGTAGTCTGGCCCAGGAGTGCGAAGGTGAACGGAAAGGCTCTGGAGCAACGAACCGCCCTTGCTGTCTCTGCCTGGCCGGTTCCCCTCTTTCCACTGGGATTCTCTGCCTCTAACCCTATTACAGGGGCTGGGTCACTGGCTTACTGGGGCTCTCTCATGCCGTCCCTGGAGGGGGTGCGTCACCTGAGTGGGTTGATTCACTGTTGTGGTCATCCTGTCTGGGTTGGCGCCCCCTTGGGTTGTGCCGTGGCGGAGATCTTTGTGGGCTATACTCAGCCTTGTCTCAGGATGGTAAGTTGGTGGTTGAAGATATCCCTCTAGTGGTGTGGGGGCTGTGCTTTGGCAAAGTGGGTGGGGTTATACCCTTCCTGTTTGGCCCTGTCCGGGGTGACCTCGGATGGGGCCACAGTGTCTCCTGACCCCTCCTGTCTCAGCCTCCAGTATTTATGCTGCAGTAGTTTATGTGTCGGGGGCTGGGGTCAGTTTGTTATATCTGGAGTACTTCTCCTGTCCTATTCGGTGTCCTGTGTGAATCTAAGTGTGCGTTCTCTAATTCTCTCCTTCTCTCTTTCTTTCTCTCTCTCGGAGGACCTGAGCCCTAGGACCTGAGCTCCAGGACTACCTGACATGATGACTCCTTGCTGTCCCCAGTCCACCTGGCCATGCTGCTGTTCCAGTTTCAACTGACCTGAGCCCTAGGACCATGCCCCAGGACTACCTGACATGATGACTCCTTGCTGTCCCCAGTCCACCTGGCCATGCTGCTGCTCCAGTTTCAACTTCCACCTGACTGTGCTGCTGCTCCAGTTTCAACTGTTCTGCCTTATTATTATTCGACCATGCTGGTCATTTATGAACATTTGAACATCTTGGCCATGTTCTGTTATAATCTCCACCCGGCACAGCCAGAAGAGGACTGGCCACCCCACATAGCCTGGTTCCTCTCTAGGTTTCTTCCTAGGTTTTGGCCTTTCTAGGGAGTTTTTCCTAGCCACCGTGCTTCTACACCTGCATTGCTTGCTGTTTGGGGTTTTAGGCTGGGTTTCTGTACAGCACTTTGAGATATCAGCTGATGTACGAAGGGCTATATAAATGGATTTGATTTGATCAGATCCTTCACCATTTCAAGTTCCTGTTTAATGTTAATCATAATATGTGATTTAACAGTGTAACAAACGGATGACCAATTATCAATTAGCCAAGAGATTCCCTGTGGATATATTCCAAAACATTTAAGTCATACTAAACATCCTACAGCAAATCATTTTTGTCCTTTCGAAGTGTCCAAGATAATCTAGTGCTCCTAGTTCTGGGATTCCGAGACTCTTCCAAAATGGCTTCCTGTATAATCTAAATTCCAAGAACAAAAACAGCTTCTTCTAACTTGTTTTGGGACATCATTGGAGAAAATATTAGATTTTGTTTTTCCAGACTATGTTGGTAGAGAGATTTGCCATCTTTAAAAAAAATCTTATTTCATTTTTTAATCCTCTGTTTGAATTTGAAGTGGAACTGACAGAATTTCAGCAACATGTAGTCTTATTAAAATCTGTTTATTTACACCCCCAGGAAGAATATGACACTTTGTTAAACATTTTCTGACAAGCGAGCACTTAAATATGGTAATTTTCATGAATTCATAGAATGTGTGGGAATGATGTATAGTAATGCTATAGCTACAGTATATAGAGTGGGGAAGTGACCGTGCATTTGGACAATTAAAAATAATAACAGACACTGCAGTAAATTTAACCTTATAAAAACATCGGACTGGTCCAGGACCGGATTCTACACCGACCGGTGGGCCATAGCCAATCAGAGCTTCAGTAGGCCTTTATACAAATAAGCTATTTACCACACAGGACTGCCATCATTCACTATGAACTGGACTGTGTGTTTACAGGCAGTAGGGCCTGTCATTATTCACTATGAACTGGACTGTGTGTTTACAGGCAGTGGGGCCTGTCATCATTCACTATGAACTGGACTGTGTGTTTACAGGCAGTAGGGCCTGTCATTATTCACTATGAACTGGACTGTGTGTTTACAGGCAGTAGGGCCTGTCATCATTCACTATGAACTGGACTGTGTGTCTACAGGCAGTAGGGCCTGCCATCATTCACTATGAACTGGACTGTGTGTTTACAGGCAGTGGGGCCTGCCATCATTCACTATGAACTGGACTGTGTGTTTACAGGCAGTAGGGCCTGCCATCATTCACTATGAACTGGACTGTGTGTTTACAGGCAGTAGGACCTGTCATCATTCACTATGAACTGGACTGTGTGTTTACAGGCAGTAGGACCTGTCATCAATTCACTATGAATTAACAACAGCACGAATAGTCGCCTGCTCGTCCTTCCGCAGCTTGCCTGCCAAAACATGCTTGTCCCAACCCACATTTTTTTTTTTTAACTGAATGGGAAATTCCCTACCTGCCATTTTGATCGATGCCAAATACATTTCATTAACCCATAAAGAGATATGCTAACTGTAGATAAAAGTGCTTCAAGGTCAGCATAGCTAACTAGCTAGCGAAGAAATTCACATTTCTTGCTAGCTAACCAAATGACACCTTCACCCACTTCTCCAATGACAAGACATGCTCCCGGCAGCTACTTGGCCATGTAGCTAAAGTTCAGCTCTGTGTTTTTAGCTAAATAAATAGAAGGTGAAACAGTGCATCCCGAGTGGTTGGAGGCAGCAAACAATGTACCAGGCCAGATGTTAACTAGCTGTGCTATTAGGACATTACTGTTTAACTAGCAGTACAATGTTAATTACTTCTGATTGCAATGTTTTTTTAGGTTTACCAAGAAATGTATTGGTGAATTATATTTCCTGCAGTTAAATTACCTAGTGGCCTCCTGGGTGGAATGTTACCAATATTGTTCCTCTTGTTATAATTAATAAAAAATTACATCAAAATATCTGCTGAAAATCCAGTATGTGTCACACGGTTTTGTTATATTTAGTCTTCTGGGATGTTTATAAATTATATAAATAAAATAAATAAAACAGGGATGCAAACTCAAAATGTAATATGTTTCAACTATATTTCTGACAAGGTACAGGTGTCTCCTTTCTCACACACATTTATTTACCTTTATTTTACTAGGCAAGTCAGTTAAGAACAAATTCTTATTTTCAATGACGGCCTAGGAACAGTGGGTTAACTGCCTTGTTCGGGGGCAGAAGGACAGATGTTTAGCTTGTCAGCTCAGGGATTCAATCTAGCAACCTTTTGGTTACTGGCACAACGCTCTAACGACTAGGTTACGCTGCCGCCTCACATAAACATGTTTGTGAGGTGGATCATTTTGTTTCAAAGTATATTGTGTACTACGACCAAGAAACCCTTACTGCGACCCTGATTTAGCCCACTGCGGTATTATTAATACGTTGAACTGCCAACAATGTCTTACTGTACATTATGTAATTTCGAATCAAATAGAACCATTTTTTTAAAAAACATTTTATAAAGTTGGTTTTGAAGCTTAAACTGGGAATGTTGTATTTTTTACGATTGTCTGTTGTTTCTTATCTGCAAAGCAGTAAAAACACTAAGTTCCACTTGAATGAACACACCTACATTTCTAATTGTTCACTGCAATAATTGTCTTGAAAATGATTCTGTAATGGCTGTTTGTTTGTTGTATTCTGTGAAAATGAGGTATTTTTGGAAAATGTGTCAAAACAAAATACCTGAACCTCATTGTCATCACAGAGTTCAATTAAGTTTGACTTTCAAGCTCACTCCATAATATAGTGTATGTTGCATACAGTGTCAAAGACTACATGAACCTAATTTTCATCACAGAGTTCAATTCATCTTGATTTTAAAGCACACTCCAGAATCAAAACACACGAAATGACTCATCATTAAAACGAGGACAAACTCTCCTCTATAAAGTGTATTTTCCACCAAAGAACCTGCGGCAGCGTAGGGTTTACATCATTAACCCAATTTACACTTTGAAATTTCAAAACGACAATCCCGTTCCTTTCATATCCCCCTTCTGAGCCCTAACATTAAAGAGATCCAACCAGTTATTACTCTCTACCTTTAGCTGCAAACTTCTGATGGGTTTATTTAGTGGTGCAGCGGTCTAAAGCACTGTATCGCAGTGCTAGAGGAGTCACTACAGACCCTGGTTCGATTCCAGGCTGTATCTCAGTGTTAGAGGAGTCACTACAGACCCTGGTTTAATTCCAGGCTGTATCTCAGTGTTAGAGGAGTCACTACAGACCCTGGTTCCATTCCAGGCTGTATCTCAGTGTTAGAGGAGTCACTACAGACCCTGGTTCGATTCCAGGCTGTATCACAGTGCTAGAGGCGTCACTACAGACCCTCCATCCATTCCAGGCTGTATCACAGTGCTAAAGGAGTCACTACAGACCCTGGTTCCATTCCAGGCTGCCCCGTTCTGAGCCAGCCGTGCTGCCCTGTTCTGAGCCAGTTGCAATTTTTCATAAGTCCTTTTTGTGGCACCTGACCACGTGACTGAACAGTAGTCCAGGTGTGACAAAACTAGGGCCTGTAGGACCTGTCATGTTAGTAAGGACCTGAGATGGTGACTAAAGTGTCAAAGTTAATGACCACAGTTACCCATACTGCACAGCTCTGTGGGGTTGTGAAGTAAACTCGTTAAACTGTGACATCCTAATAGTACAGCTAGTTAAACTGTAATGTCCTAATTGTACAGCTAGTTAAACTGTAATGTCCTAATAGTACAGCTAGTTAAACTGTGATGTCCTAATAGTACAGCTAGTTAAACTGTAATGTCCTAATTGTACAGCTAGTTAAACTGTAATGTCCTAATAGTACAGCTAGTTAAACTGTGAGATCCTAATAGCACAGCTAGTTAAACTGTAATGTCCTAATAGTACAGCTAGTTAAACTGTGACATCATAATAGCACAGGTAGTTAAACTGTGACATCCTAATAGCACAGCTAGTTAAACTGTAATGTCCTAATAGTACAGCTAGTTAAACTGTGACATCCTAATAGCACAGCTAGTTAAACTGTGACATCCTAATAGCACAGCTAGTTAAAATGTAATGTCCTAATAGTACAGCTAGTTAAACTGTGATGTCCTAATAGTACAGCTAGTTAAACTATAATGTCCTAATAGTACAGCTAGTTAAACTGTAATGTCCTAATAGTACAGCTAGTTAAACTGTGACATCCTAATAGCACAGCTAGTTAAACTGTGACATCCTAATAGCACAGCTAGTTAAACTGTGACATCCTAATAGCACAGCTAGTTAAACTGTAATGTCCTAATTGTACAGCTAGTTAAACTGTAATGTCCTAATAGTACAGCTAGTTAAACTGTGACATCCTAATAGCACAGCTAGTTAAACTGTGACATCCTAATAGTACAGCTAGTTAAACTGTAATGTCCTAATAGTACAGCTAGTTAAACTGTAATGTCCTAATAGCACAGCTAGTTAAACTGTGACATCCTAATAGTACAGCTAGTTAAACTGTAATGGCCTAATTGTACAGCTAGTTAAACTGTGACATCCTAATAGTACAGCTAGTTAAACGGTAATGTCCTGATAGTACAGCTAGTTAAACGGTAATGTCCTAATTGTACAGCTAGTTAAACTGTGACATCCTAATAGTACAGCTAGTTAAACGGTAATGTCCTGATAGTACAGCTAGTTAAACGTTGACATCCTAATAGTACAGCTAGTTAAACGTTGACATCCTAATAGTACAGCTAGTTAAACTGTGACATCCTAATAGCACAGCTAGTTAAACTGTAATGTCCTAATAGTACAGCTAGTTAAACTGTGACATCATAATAGCACAGGTAGTTAAACTGTGACATCCTAATAGCACAGCTAGTTAAACTGTAATGTCCTAATAGTACAGCTAGTTAAACTGTGACATCCTAATAGCACAGCTAGTTAAACTGTGACATCCTAATAGCACAGCTAGTTAAAATGTAATGTCCTAATAGTACAGCTAGTTAAACTGTGATGTCCTAATAGTACAGCTAGTTAAACTATAATGTCCTAATAGTACAGCTAGTTAAACTGTAATGTCCTAATAGTACAGCTAGTTAAACTGTGACATCCTAATAGCACAGCTAGTTAAACTGTGACATCCTAATAGCACAGCTAGTTAAACTGTGACATCCTAATAGCACAGCTAGTTAAACTGTAATGTCCTAATTGTACAGCTAGTTAAACTGTAATGTCCTAATAGTACAGCTAGTTAAACTGTGACATCCTAATAGCACAGCTAGTTAAACTGTGACATCCTAATAGTACAGCTAGTTAAACTGTAATGTCCTAATAGTACAGCTAGTTAAACTGTAATGTCCTAATAGCACAGCTAGTTAAACTGTGACATCCTAATAGTACAGCTAGTTAAACTGTAATGGCCTAATTGTACAGCTAGTTAAACTGTGACATCCTAATAGTACAGCTAGTTAAACGGTAATGTCCTGATAGTACAGCTAGTTAAACCGTAATGTCCTAATTGTACAGCTAGTTAAACTGTGACATCCTAATAGTACAGCTAGTTAAACTGTAATGTCCTGATAGTACAGCTAGTTAAACGTTGACATCCTAATAGTACAGCTAGTTAAACGTTGACATCCTAATAGTACAGCTAGTTAAACTGTGATGTCCTAATAGCACAGCTAGTTAAACTGTAATGTCCTAATAGTACAGCTAGTTAAACTGTGACATCCTAATAGCACAGCTAGTTAAACTGTAATGTCCTAATAGTACAGCTAGTTAAACTGTGAGATCCTAATAGTACAGCTAGTTAAACTGTAATGTCCTAATAGTACAGCTAGTTAAACTGTGACATCCTAATAGCACAGCTAGTTAAACTGTAATGTCCTAATAGTACAGCTAGTTAAACTGTGACATCCTAATAGCACAGCTAGTTAAACTGTAATGTCCTAATAGTACAGCTAGTAAACTGTGACATCCTAATAGTACAGCTAGTTAAACTGTAATGTCCTGATAGTACAGCTAGTTAAACTCTAATGTCCTAATTGTACAGCTAGTTAAACTGTGACATCCTAATAGTACAGCTAGTTAAACTGTGACATCCTAATAGTACAGCTAGTTAAACTGTGACATCCTAATAGTACAGCTAGTTAAACTGTAATGTCCTAATAGTACAGCTAGTTAAACTGTAATGTCCTAATAGCACAGCTAGTTAAACTGTAATGTCCTAATAGCACAGCTAGTTAAACTGTAATGTCCTAATAGTACAGCTAGTTAAACTGTGAGATCCTAATAGCACAGCTAGTTAAACTGTAATGTCCTAATAGTACAGCTAGTTAAACTGTGAGATCATAATAGCACAGGTAGTTAAACTGTGACATCCTAATAGCACAGCTAGTTAAACTGTAATGTCCTAATAGTACAGCTAGTTAAACTGTGACATCCTAATAGCACAGCTAGTTAAACTGTGACATCCTAATAGCACAGCTAGTTAAAATGTAATGTCCTAATAGTACAGCTAGTTAAACTGTGATGTCCTAATAGTACAGCTAGTTAAACTATAATGTCCTAATAGTACAGCTAGTTAAACTGTAATGTCCTAATAGTACAGCTAGTTAAACTGTGACATCCTAATAGCACAGCTAGTTAAACTGTGACATCCTAATAGCACAGCTAGTTAAACTGTAATGTCCTAATTGTACAGCTAGTTAAACTGTAATGTCCTAATAGTACAGCTAGTTAAACTGTGACATCCTAATAGCACAGCTAGTTAAACTGTGACATCCTAATAGTACAGCTAGTTAAACTGTAATGTCCTAATAGTACAGCTAGTTAAACTGTAATGTCCTAATAGCACAGCTAGTTAAACTGTGACATCCTAATAGTACAGCTAGTTAAACTGTAATGGCCTAATTGTACAGCTAGTTAAACTGTGACATCCTAATAGTACAGCTAGTTAAATGGTAATGTCCTAATAGTACAGCTAGTTAAACTGTAATGGCCTAATTGTACAGCTAGTTAAACTGTGACATCCTAATAGTACAGCTAGTTAAACGGTAATGTCCTGATAGTACAGCTAGTTAAACGTTGACATCCTAATAGTACAGCTAGTTAAACGTTGACATCCTAATAGTACAGCTAGTTAAACTGTGACATCCTAATAGCACAGCTAGTTAAACTGTAATGTCCTAATAGTACAGCTAGTTAAACTGTGACATCCTAATAGCACAGCTAGTTAAACTGTAATGTCCTAATAGTACAGCTAGTTAAACTGTAATGTCCTAATAGTACAGCTAGTTAAACTGTAATGTCCTAATAGTACAGCTAGTTAAACTGTAATGTCCTAATAGTACAGCTAATTAAACCTAATGTCCTAATTGTACAGCTAGTTAAACTGTAATGTCCTAATAGTACAGCTAGTTAAACTGTGAGATCCTAATAGCACAGCTAGTTAAACTGTAATGTCCTAATAGTACAGCTAGTTAAACTGTGACATCATAATAGCACAGGTAGTTAAACTGTGACATCCTAATAGCACAGCTAGTTAAACTGTAATGTCCTAATAGTACAGCTAGTTAAACTGTGACATCCTAATAGCACAGCTAGTTAAACTGTGACATCCTAATAGCACAGCTAGTTAAAATGTAATGTCCTAATAGTACAGCTAGTTAAACTGTGTTGTCCTAATAGTACAGCTAGTTAAACTATAATGTCCTAATAGTACAGCTAGTTAAACTGTAATGTCCTAATAGTACAGCTAGTTAAACTGTGACATCCTAATAGCACAGCTAGTTAAACTGTAATGTCCTAATTGTACAGCTAGTTAAACTGTAATGTCCTAATAGTACAGCTAGTTAAACTGTGACATCCTAATAGCACAGCTAGTTAAACTGTGACATCCTAATAGTACAGCTAGTTAAACTGTAATGTCCTAATAGTACAGCTAGTTAAACTGTAATGTCCTAATAGCACAGCTAGTTAAACTGTGACATCCTAATAGTACAGCTAGTTAAACTGTAATGGCCTAATTGTACAGCTAGTTAAACTGTGACATTCTAATAGTACAGCTAGTTAAATGGTAATGTCCTAATAGTACAGCTAGTTAAACCGTAATGTCCTAATTGTACAGCTAGTTAAACTGTGACATCCTAATAGTACAGCTAGTTTAACTGTAATGTCCTGATAGTACAGCTAGTTAAACGTTGACATCCTAATAGTACAGCTAGTTAAACGTTGACATCCTAATAGTACAGCTAGTTAAACTGTGACATCCTAATAGCACAGCTAGTTAAACTGTAATGTCCTAATAGTACAGCTAGTTAAACTGTGACATCCTAATAGCACAGCTAGTTAAACTGTAATGTCCTAATAGTACAGCTAGTTAAACTGTAATGTCCTAATAGTACAGCTAGTTAAACTGTAATGTCCTAATAGTACAGCTAGTTAAACTGTGACATCCTAATAGCACAGCTAGTTAAACTGTAATGTCCTAATAGTACAGCTAGTTAAACTGTGAGATCCTAATAGTACAGCTAGTTAAACTGTAATGTCCTGATAGTACAGCTAGTTAAACTCTAATGTCCTAATTGTACAGCTAGTTAAACTGTGACATCCTAATAGTACAGCTAGTTAAACTGTGACATCCTAATAGTACAGCTAGTTAAACTGTAATGTCCTAATAGTACAGCTAGTTAAACTGTAATGTCCTAATAGCACAGCTAGTTAAACTGTAATGTCCTAATAGCACAGCTAGTTAAACTTGCTTCCATTCAGTCACAAGAGTATTAGTGAGGTCGGGCACTGATGTTGGGCAACTAGGCCTGGCTCGCAGTCAGCGTTCCAATTCATTCCAAAGGCATTCCATGTGGTTGAGGTCAGGGCTTTGTACAGACCAGTCAAATTCTTCCACATGAATCTCAACAAACCATTTCTGTATGGACCTCACTTTGAGCATGGTGCTATATACAGGGTGTTACGGTACAGAGTCAATGTGGAGGCTATATACAGGGTATTACGGTACAGAGTTAATGTGGAGGCTTTATACAGGGTATTACGGTACAGAGTCAACGAGGAGGCTATATACAGGGTATTACGGTACAGAGTCAATGTGGTGGCTATATACAGGGTGTTACGGTACAGAGTCAATGTGGAGGCTATATACAGGGTGTTACGGTACAGAGTCAATGTGGAGGCTATATACAGGGTATTACGGTACAGAGTCAATGTGGAGGCTATATACAGGGTGTTACGGTACAGAGTCAATGTGGAGGCTATATACAGGGTATTACGGTACAGAGTCAATGTGGAGGCTATATACAGGGATTACCAGTACAGAGTCAATGTGGAGGCTATATACAGGGGGTACCAGTACAGAATCAATGTGGAGGCTATATACAGGGGGTACCGGTACAGAGTCAATGTGGAGGCTATATACAGGGGGTACCGGTACAGAGTCAATGAGGAGGCTATATACAGGGGTACCGGTACAGAGTCAATGTGGAGGCTATATACAGGGTGTTACGGTACAGAGTCAATGTGGAGGCTATATACAGGGGGTACCGGTACAGAGTCAATGAGGAGGCTATATACAGGGGGTACCTGTACAGAGTCAATGTGGAGGCTATAAACAGGGGGTACCGGTACAGAGTCAATGTGGAGGCTATATACAGGGGGTACCGGTACAGAGTCAATGTGGAGGCTATATACAGGGGGTACCAGTACAGAGTTAATGTGGAGGCTATATACAGGGGGTACCGGTACAGAGTCAATGTGGAGGCTATATACAGGGGTACCGGTACAGAGTCAATGTGGAGGCTATATACAGGGGTACCAGTACAGAGTCAATGTGGAGGCTATATACAGGGGTACCAGTACAGAGTCAATGTGGAGGCTATATACAGGGGGTACCGGTACAGAGTCAATATGGAGGCTATATACAGGGGTACCGGTACAGAGTCAATGTGGAGGCTATATACAGGGGGTACCAGTACAGAGTTAATGTGGAGGCTATATACAGGGGTACCTGTACAGAGTCAATGAGGAGGCTATATACAGGGGGTTCCGGTACAGAGTCAATGTGGAGGCTATATACAGGGGTACCCGTACAGAGTCAATGTGGAGGCTATATACAGGGGGTACCGGTACAGAGTCAATGTGGAGGCTATATACAGGGGTACCGGTACAGAGTCAATGAGGAGGCTATATACAGGGGGTTCCGGTACAGAGTCAATGTGGAGGCTATATACAGGGGGTACCAGTACAGAGTCAATGTGGAGGCTATATACAGGGGGTACCGGTACAGAGTCAATATGCGGGGGGCGCCGGTGTCGAGGTAATTGAGGTAATTATGTTCATTTAGGTAGAGTTATTAATGTGACTATGCATAGATAATAACAGAGAGTAGCAGCAGCGTAGGGACCGGGGTAGGGGAGCAATGCAAATAGATGTTCAGGAGTCTTATGGCTTGGGGGTAGAAGCTGTTAGAAGCCTCTTAGACCTAGGCATGGCGCTCCGGTACCGCGTGCAGTGCGGTAGCAGAGAGAACAGTCTATGATCAGGGTGGCTGGAGTTTTCAACTATTTTTAGGGCCTTCCTCTGACACCGTCTGGTATAGAGGTCCTGGATGTCAGGAAGCTTGGCCCCGGTGATGTAAAGGGCCGTACGCATTACCCTCTGTAGTGCCTTGCGGTCGGAGGCCGAGCAGTTTCTATACCAGGCAGTTATGCAACCAGTCATGATGCTCTTGATGGTGTAGCTGTAAAACCTTTTGAGGATCTGAGGACCCATGCCAAACCCGGTCTCGATGAGAATGTGGGCATGCTCGGTCCTCCTTTTCCTGTAGTCCGCAGTCATCTCCTTTGTCTTGATCATGTTGAGGGAGAGGTTGTTTTCCTTTCTCCACACGGTCAGGTATTTGACCTCCTCACTATAGGCTGTCTATTCGTTGTCAGTGATCAGGCCTACCACTGTTGTATCATCAGCAACCTTAATGATGGTATTGGAGTTGTGCCTGACTGTGCAGTCATGACTGAACATGGAGTACAGGAGGGGACTGAGCACGCACCCCTGAGGGGCCCCCATGTTGTGGTTCAGCAAGGCGGCTGTGTTGTTACCTACCCTCACCACCTGTGGGCGGCCCGTCAGGAAGTCCAAGATCCAGTTGTAGAGGGAGGTGTTTGAAGAGCATTGATGGAATTATGGTGTTGAACACTGACCTGTAGTCAATGAAAAGTATTCTCACATAAGTGTTATTTTTGTCCAGGTGGGAAAGGGCAGTGTGGAGGCAATAGAGATAGCATCATATGTGGATCTGTTGGTGCGGTATGCAAATTGGAGTGGGTCTAGAGTTTCGGGGATAATGATGTTGATGTGAGCCATGACCAGCCTTTCAAAGCATTAAATGGCTATAGATCTGAGTGCTGCGGGTCAGCAGTCATTTACGCAGGTTACCTTAGTTTTCTTAAGCTATCCTCTTTAAACATGTTGGTATTACAGACTCAGACAGCGAGATGTTGAAAACTTGCCAGTTGGTATGCTCAGAGTACACGTCCTGGTAATCAGTGGCCTTGTGAATGTTGGCCTGTTTAGGAAACACTCCCCAGATAGAGGGATTGAGACTCGAGGCTGTAATCGCTGCTAAAACAAAGTACTGAGGGTACTTTGAATACCTAAATGTGATATTTCAGTTTTTTTTATTAATACATTTGCATTTTTTTAATAACCATTTTAGAATGGTCAAGGTGATGATGGGGAGCGTCGCTGCACAGCTATTTTCAGGTCTCTCCAGAGATTGGGTTCGGGTTCAAGTCCGGGCTCTGGCTGGGCCACTCAAGGACATTCATAGATTAGTCCCGAAGCCACTCTTGCATTGTCTTGGCTGTGTGATTTCAGTTGTTGTCCTGTTGGAAGGTGAACCTTCACCCCAGTCTCAGGTGCTGAGCACTCTGGAGCAGGTTTTCATCAAGGATCTATCTGTACTTTGCTCCGTTCATCTTTCCATCTATCCTGACTAGTTTCCCAGTCCCTGCCGCTGAAAAACACCACCACAGCATGATGCATGCTTCTGTGTTCATCACCAGTAAGAAACTGCTAGCCGTTGGCTGCTAACAGCAGAGAACTGCTAGCTATTGGTGGCTAACAATGAGAACTGTCAGCTATTGTCTGCTGACAGGTGAGAACTGTAATCTATTGGCTACTAACAGCTGAGAACTGCTAGGTATTGGCTGCTAACAGCTGAAATCTGCTAGCTAATTGGCAAGCACGAACACAGTCAACAGAAGCCTAGAAATTGTCTTATTGCACTCTAGTTGAAAGTAAAAACTGCCAAAAACGCACAGTCATGTTTTATTCATTTTTTTGTGAGACACACTAAGACAAAGGAAATGTGATAACACATTAGTGCAGGAAATCAAGAACTGGATTAAAATGCTGGAAGTGAACGCTGGTATTAAACAATGAACTATGCTAATGAGCTGTGTGCATCCAGGAAATAGAAGCCTGTTCTGTCTCTAATAGAAGCCTGTCTCTAATAGAAGCCTGTCTCAAATAGAAGCCTGTCTCTAATAGAAGCCTGTGTCTAATAGAAGCCTGTCTCTAATAGAAGCCTGTCTCTAATAGAAGCCTGTCTCTAATAGAAGCCGGTCTCAAATAGAAGCCTGTCTCAAATAGAAGCCTGTCTCTAATAGAAGCCTGTCTCTAATAGAAGCCTGTCTCTAATATATGGCTGTCTCTAATAGAAGCCTGTCTCTAATAGAAGCCTGTCTCAAATAGAAGCCTGTCTCTAATAGAAGCCTGTCTCTAATAAGCACCTGTTGTGTTCAGTGATTTAGGCCAATAAATGCCTGGGCAATTAATTAATGTTTCACTTTGTTATCATAAAATTAATAGTCATCAATGGCAGTATTCTATCCTCAAATCCACATATTTAAAAAAACATATATAAATTGTTGTTCTTTTGATGTGTAGAGGCAGCATCAAAGTTACCCCTTGAAACATTTGGATGTCCATATTGGCAGAATTTAGAAGGGAAACAATCTCTGTAACTTGTCTATATTAGTATTGCCCTAAGTCTCAGTTTTTAAGCCTAATTTTGCACTTTTGCAACTTTTGCACAAAGACCTCTAGCTCTGGCTCAGTGTGTTTGTTTCTCAATTCATATTTTTTCACCATAATCACTACATCTTTGGGAAGACATACTTCACGTCCTGTACTGTACTTGCATGGATGTCCTGTAACATACAGTATGCTTGTGTAGGGGACCCGTGTAGTGTCAGATGAGTGGACAGGTGTTTAATATTTCAGAGGTTACTGACAATCATACTGACAGACAACAAATACAACTATGAGCTGGGTCTAACATGCATCACACTACATCGCCATCGTGTGCATGCTGATTTTTGTCTATCCGCACCAAACACGACACGCAAATATATTTGAAAAACAAATATCAAAACCAACTGTGAACCACAACTGTGATCCACAACTGTGATCCACTACTGTGATCCACAACTGTGATCGACAACTGTGATCCACTACTGTGAACCACAACAACTGTGAACCAGTTAGTTTGTCTTTGTTATTTTACCTGGCATATTGTCCTCTTTTTCGGTTCTTTGTAGAATTTTGACCCGGTGTCATACAACATACACAATGAATCATTAGATGAAAAAGGAAACCCAGTGAGCTTTTAGTTAGTTATCTAAATTTAATCTCTCCTGGTTTGTCTTTCAAGCATCCACTCGGGTCTGTATCTTCCTGATATCTGATAAGGAGGGGATTTGCAAATCGCAACGTGTCTCAAATAGAATCAAGTGCTTTGCTACTTTACCATTAGCATTACTTTACTTTGCTACACAGCTCGCGGAGGTAATGTGGCCGCTGAGGATGTAAGGCGATGTGCTGTGTCGTTTCATACAGCATTTTTTTTTTGTTCAGGGCCTGTACAGGATGCAATTTAGTAAACTTATTTTTTTCAACATTTGGGCCTCACACGGTTAAAACCTCCATGCACTCTTTTTAAATGTGTTTTTACATCATCACTTTATGTCTAATAAATCACTGTTCATGTTTTTATCACTCCCAGATACATTTTTTATCAATTATTCCCCTCAGCCTCCTTGGGACTCTGATATGCTCCGTTTGGTCATGTGGGCGTTAGAAAATCTAACGCAATATGAAATTAGATATTTCCATACACAGATGTTCTAGAGCCCAACCCCTATACCAACCTGTCAGTTGGAGCTGGATGCTGAACGTGTCAAATGTCCATAGGTGTGTAGGCTACTTTGTTTGTCATCAAAGCAAAAGTAATTGATTATTTACTATATTATATTATATATACTATATTTACTATATTATATTATATATACTATATTTACTATATTATATTATATATACTATATTTACTATATTATATTATATATACTATATTTACTATATTATATTATATATACTATATTTACTATATTATATTATATATACTATATTTACTATATTATTGTCGTAAAGTTTTCTATACATCACCAGAACTCCAGAGTTGCGCAGCGGTTTAAGGTACTGCAACAGGAGTACTATAGACGCAACTACAGACACCCTGGTTCGAATCCAGGCTGAATCACAACCAGAAGGACCAGAACGACCTGTTTGCATGGTGGACCACCCTGTCTGCTATCTGTTCATTGCAGAATGACATGATTATCTGGATTTTCCATCTGTAGATAATCTACAGATGGTCATACTATCAACAAACTATCAGTTGATAAACAACTGCTTTCTTGGGTTAGAATAAGGGTTAGGTTATTGTTAGGGTTACGTTTAGGGTTAGGATAAGGTTAAAGCTTAAGGTAAGAGCAGAACAGAATATCTCTTTGTTTCTTGGGACCTAGAACAAGCATCTCTGTTTTGTCCGAGTTTAAAAGTAGAACGTTTTCAGCCATTCACTTCCTTATGTCTGAAACACAGGCTTCTAGCGAGGGCAATTTTGGGGCTTCACCATGTTTCATTGAAATGTACAGCTGTGTGTACAGCTGTGTGTCATCCGCATAGCAGTGAAAGTTAACATTATGTTTTCGAATGACACCCCCAAGAGGTAAAATATATAGTGAAAACAATAGTGGTCCTAAAACGGAGCCTTGAGGAACACCGAAATTTACAGTTGATTTGTCAGAGGACAAACCATTCACCAGGCTAGAACTTGTCTGTGTAGACCACTTTAAGCCCATAACCATGTGTGTATTGTCATGGGAGATTCAGAATTTGTTGGTAACATAGGTAAGATGTTTTATATTCATCAAATGTGTGTAAATTACTTCTCATTGAGAATGTTATTTTTGTATAATACTGTGGCAGGGTTTGCAGTATCTGTTCTATGTCAAGACTAAGTTGCAGGGGCCGCAGAGAGGGGAGAGGTCAAAGTATCATCATGTGTAAACATATCTCTTGACTCCACAATGTCTGTGTGCCAGTTCAGTGTGTCTCCATGAGTTTGTCCAGGATTGGTTGTATTTAGAATTGGTTGTATCTAAATGACAATTTGATATATGCCTGTTGATATGGAGGATTGGTTTATGGTTCTGGGGTTTGAGAAAGGAGACAAAGCTGAACAATGAATTATGCCGATGCTGTTTTATCCTGTGTATCTTTGCTATAAAGGATCCCATTTTGCCGTTGTGTGGGGACTCTCAACTTTTCATTAGAGAAACTGAACTGTTGAAAGTCAAAAGTCTATTGCAATGTGGAAGGGGCTCTCAGATAATTCATGGTTAGACACTGAATTACCTGAGAGTCACAGGATTGTGATAGAGCTCATATAATTAAAGATGGACTTTGATAATATATATATATATATATATATATATATATATATATATATATACCATACATTATGAACACCTGAGTATACATTATATATATATATATACCATACATTATGAACACCTGAGTATACATTATATATATATATATATATATATATATATACCATACATTATGAACACCTGAGTATACATTATATATATATATATATATATATATATATATATACCATACATTATGAACACCTGAGTATACATTATATATATATATATACCATACATTATGAACACCTGAGTATACATTATATATATATATATACCATACATTATGAACACCTGAGTATACATTATATATATATATATACCATACATTATGAACACCTGAGTATACATTATATATATATATATATACCATACATTATGAACACCTGAGTATACATTATATATATATATATACCATACATTATGAACACCTGAGTATACATTATATATATATATATACCATACATTATGAACACCTGAGTATACATTATATATATATATATACCATACATTATGAACACCTGAGTATACATTATATATATATATATACCATACATTATGAACACCTGAGTATACATTATATATATATATATACCATACATTATGAACACCTGAGTATACATTATATATATATATATACCATACATTATGAACACCTGAGTATACATTATATATATATATATACCATACATTATGAACACCTGAGTATACATTATATATATATATATATATACCATACATTATGAACACCTGAGTATACATTATATATATATATATATATATATACCATACATTATGAACACCTGAGTATACATTATATATATATATATACCATACATTATGAACACCTGAGTATACATTATATATATATATATACCATACATTATGAACACCTGAGTATACATTATATATATATATATACCATACATTATGAACACCTGAGTATACATTATATATATATATATACCATACATTATGAACACCTGAGTATACATTATATATATATATATACCATACATTATGAACACCTGAGTATACATTATATATATATATATACCATACATTATGAACACCTGAGTATACATTATATATATATATATACCATACATTATGAACACCTGAGTATACATTATATATATATATATATACCATACATTATGAACACCTGAGTATACATTATATATATATATATACCATACATTATGAACACCTGAGTATACATTATATATATATATATATACCATACATTATGAACACCTGAGTATACATTATATATATATATATACCATACATTATGAACACCTGAGTATACATTATATATATATATATATACCATACATTATGAACACCTGAGTATACATTATATATATATATATATACCATACATTATGAACACCTGAGTATACATTATATATATATATATACCATACATTATGAACACCTGAGTATACATTATATATATATATATACCATACATTATGAACACCTGAGTATACATTATATATATATATATACCATACATTATGAACACCTGAGTATACATTATATATATATATATACCATACATTATGAACACCTGAGTATACATTATATATATATATATATACCATACATTATGAACACCTGAGTATACATTATATATATATATATATACCATACATTATGAACACCTGAGTATACATTATATATATATATATATACCATACATTATGAACACCTGAGTATACATTATATATATATATATACCATACATTATGAACACCTGAGTATACATATATATATATATATATATATATATATATACCATACATTATGAACACCTGAGTATACATTATATATATATATATACCATACATTATGAACACCTGAGTATACATTATATATATATATACCATACATTATGAACACCTGAGTATACATTATATATATATATATACCATACATTATGAACACCTGAGTATACATTATATATATATATATACCATACATTATGAACACCTGAGTATACATTATATATATATATATACCATACATTATGAACACCTGAGTATACATTATATATATATATATATATACCATACATTATGAACACCTGAGTATACATTATATATATATATATACCATACATTATGAACACCTAACTTGTGACAAGTACCCGACGCCATCCTGACTCTACAGACAAAAATACTTTACAATTTACGTACATTTAATAGCATTAACATAGACATTACAACTATGTCAGATAAGGGAGATGTGTTGTGTCATAGTATTTGTTTTTTAAGGCTAGTTTTGCTGTTTGAGTCATTCTAGATGGGGATGTTATGTGATCAGGGCTCTATTTAATACTGTGCGTTGCCTTGAATTTGTTCTGCATGGGGGGACTGTGAAGAGACCCCTGGAGGCCTGTCTGATGGGGTACGTATGTCTGTCAGAGCTATATGTAATTTGATTATACAGACAATTTGGACATTTTAACATGGTATTTCTCATAAAAACAATAATTGATGATTAATTGATGCAATTATCTCTCGTCAACCAAGGAAACAACCAGGAAAGACTGAAATGCGTGCTGTTGATGTTACTTCATTATTTGCAGTTAAGGACGAGGCATACTGTTCTGTTCTGAGCCAACTGCAGACTTGCTTGGCTTTTCTTTGCTGCACTAGACCATATTACTGGACAGTAACCAAGATGGGACAAGACCAGAGCCTGAACAACTAGCAAAGTAGATTTTTTTTTTGTGTCCCAAAAAAATAAAGAACATAATTTATAACAGACATACCCAATCTTCACAACAACTTTGTCAATATGACTTGACCATGATAAACGACCAATGTTACACCTAGGAGTGTAACTCACACCCTTCAAACACAACTCCAGTTGAGGTTTGGGTCTTAGAGAATGTTTTGAACCAAATACAATGTTTTTAGTTGTACCAGTATGTAAGACCAGTGTATTATTGACCACCTATTCTGATACTGACTGTAAATCCTTATTTAGACGTAACGTAACAAAATGTGGAAAAAGTATCAGAGCTCACTGTCTGGGTGTAGATTGTAGGCATACATATTCCCTCTAGCTTTGTGTAAGACCCGTGGGAAATCATTTGTAAAAATAGAGAAGAGTAACAGCCCAAGGGAACTGCCCTGAGGGACACCTGCACTATCTGATGTGAAAGAAGCTTCCATTGAAGAACACTCTCTGGGTTCTATTGGATAGATAACCATGTGCTGGTAGGTGATGTAAAGCCAGAGCTAATCAGTTTCTTCAATAACAAGTTATGATCAATAACATCAACGGCTGCACTGAAATGTAACAACTCCAACTACCTTCTTATTATCCATTCATTTTAACACTTCATCAGTCATATGAGTCAGTGTAGTACAAGTTGAGTGACTATATGCTGATAGTCAGTAGTTACTAACTTCTTCTTTGAAAAATTGCATTAAATTTGGTCAAATTCTCTCCATCAGTTAACTAAGAACAGAAAGCAAACTGATTAGCTGTTAGAGCCAGCAAAGGGTCCTTTACTATTTTTAGGCAGTGTAATTTCTTCAGCTTCCTTCCACACCTGTGGACTCACAGTCTTTTAGACGTTGGTTACAGATATAGCAAACAGGAGTGGCAATACAGGCTGCTACCATTCTCAATTTCACCTAACTATCTACTAAACCTAACCCCAACACTGGCTGAGTTCAATCAGTTGCACACATAATCTACACTTCTCATTGTGTGTGTGTGTGTGTGTGTGTGTCTGTCTGTGTGTGTGTGTGTGTGTGTCTTTGTGTGTGTGTGCGTGTGTGTGTGTGTGTGTCTTTGTGTGTGTGTGTCTTTGTGTGTGTGTGTGTGTCTTTGTGTCTTTGTGTGTGTGTGTGTGTGTCGTTGTGTGTGTGTGTCTGTGTGTGTGTGTGTGGTGGGTAGATGATTTAATAACTCTTGGGTCTAAAATGACCCCAGTCTTTGAACCCTGGTGGTGTAAAGCTTTAATGGAAATATGAAAAACGGTGTTTCACTTTTTCTAATGTTGGGGTCAATCTAGGAAAAGTAAAAAAATATATAATTTAGGGGTTTTCTCTGCTGTTAAACATAGTGGCATACTTGACCCTTAAGACCACACAAGGGTTAAAAAAAGAAGACACCTGTACCATGTCAGATATATACAGTGGGGCAAAAAAGTATTTAGTCAGCCACCAATTGTGCAAGTTCTCCCACTTAAAAAGATGAGAGAGGCCTGTAATTTTCATCATAGGTACACTTCAACTATGACAGACAAAATGAGAAAAGAAAATCCAGAAAATCACATTGTAGGATTTTTAATTAATTTATTTGCCAATTATGGTGGAAAATAAATACTTTTTTGCCCCACTGTAAGACTCCCTCTCTAACAGAGAATTTTGCAATTCGTTCCAGTCATCGGAGGCAAAGAACTGGAAAGAACTACAAGGAAAGGCGGCTTTGGGGATGACCAATGCAATTTACCATCTGGAGCTTATGCTATTGGTGGGTGTTGCGTGTGCTATTGGTGACCAGTGAGTTGAGTTAAGGTGGGGCTTTACCTAGGAAAGACTTATAGATGACCTGGAGCCAGTGGGTTTCGCCACGGATATGTAGTGAGTGCCAGCCAACAAGAGCATACAGGTCGCAGTGGTGAGGAGTATATGGGGCTTTGGTGACAAAACGGGTGGCACTGTGATAAACTACATCCAGTTTGCTGAGTGGAGTGGTGGGGGCTATTTTGGGAACCCATGCCAAATCTTTTCAGTCTCCTGAGAGGGAAAAGGTGTTGGACCATGAGATTAGTTGGTGATGTGGACACCAATGAACTTGAAACTCTCGACCAGCTCCACTACAAAACTGTTGATGTCAATGGGGGCCTGTTTAGCCCGCCTTTTGCTGTAGTCAATAATCAGCTACTTTGTCTTGATCATCTTGAGGGACACGTTATTGTCCTGGCAACACACTGTCAGGTCTCTGACCTTCTCCTTTTGGACTGTCTCATCATTGTCAGTAATCAGGCCTATTACTGTTGTGTCGTCAGCAAACTTAATGATGGTGTTGGAGTTGTGTTTGGGCACGCAGTCATGGGTGAACAGGGAGTACAGGAGGGGACTAAGCACGCACCCATGTGGGGACCCCGTGTTAAGGGTCAGTGTGGCGCATGTTTTGTTGCCTACCCTCACCACCTGGGCACGGCCCGTCAGGACGTCCAAGATCCAGTTGCAGAGGGAGGTGTTTAGACCCGGGTCTATAGCTTAGTGAAGAGCTTTGAGGACATTATGACGTTGAACACTAAGCTGTAGTCAATAAAAAGCATTCTCCCATAGGTGTTCCTTTTGTCCAGATGGGGAAGGGTAATGTGGAATGCAATAGAGATTGCGTCATCTGTGGATCTGTTGAGGCAGAATGCAAATTGAAAAGTGTCCATTATGCCTGGGATGATGGTGTTTATGTGAGCCATGACCAGCCTTTCAGCTACAGCTATGAGTGCTACAAGGTGATAGTCATTTAGACAGGTTACCTTGGCATTCTTGGGCACAGGGACTTTGGTGGTCTGCTTGATACATGTTGGTATTACAGACAGATGGGGAGAGGTTGAATATGTCAGTGAAGACACTTGCCAGCAGGTCAGCATATTCCATGTGTACGCGTCCTGTTGTAAATGTTAACCTGTTTAAATGTCTTACTCACATCAGCTACTGTGATCACACAGTAGTCCGGAACAGCTGGTGCTCTCATGGATGGTTCAGTGTTGCTAGCCTTGAACTGAGAATAGAAGGAATTTAGCTAGTCTGGTTATGAAAATATGTTGATCTTCCAGATCAGTGGTTCCCAAACTTTTTATAGTCCCTTACCCCTTCAAACATTCAACCTCCAGCTGCGTACTCCCTTGAGCACCAGGGTCAGCGCACTCTCAAATGTTGTTTTTTGCCATCATTGTAAGCATGCCACACACACACTATACTATACTATACTATACATTTATTAAACTTAAGAATGAGTGTTTGCCACAACCCGGCTCATGGGAAGTGACAAAGAGTTCTTATATGACCAGGGCACAAATAATAATATAATAATAATCAATAATTGTGCTCTTTATTTAACCATCTTACATGTAAAACCTTATTTATTCATCAAAAATTGTGAATAACTCTCTACAGGTTAATGAGAAGGGTGTGCTTGAAAGGATGCACATAATGTTGGGTTGTATTGGAGAGAGTCTGTCGTAGAAACTTCCTGTATTTACCAAATCATGAGAGCAAACCAGACACAAGTCAGAGTTATCATAAAGTCCATCTTTAATTATATGAGCTCCATCACAACCCTGTGACTCTCAGATCAATTCAGTGTATATAAATGAATTCTCTGAGAGTCCCTTACACATTGCAACTGAGATCCTTTATAGCAAAGACACACATAGCCAGACAGCCTTGGCCATAAATTATCGTTCAGCTTTGTCTCCTTAAACTATGTTATTTTCTCAAACTCAGAACCATAAAACAAATCCTCATATCAACAGGGATATATCAAATGACCCCTCCTTGACAAGATCACATAGACACATTGACTGGCACACTGACATGGTGGAGCCAAGAGATACACGCTTGACCTCTCCCCTCTCTCCGGCCCAAACAACTTATTCTTGACATAGAACAGATACTGCAACCCTGCCACAGTATTATACAAAAATAAACATTCGGATGAGAAGTAACTTACAAACATTTGATGAATATAAAACATCTTACCTATGTTACCAACTAATTCTGATTATTCCCCAACAAGTCTCAGTCTTAAATCATTTTCTACACACAGTCTGTGCATGTATTTAATTTTCATGCTAGTGAGGGCCGAGAATCCACTCTCACATAGTTACGTATTTGCAAAAGGCATCAGTGTCTTAACAGCGTGATTTGCCAAGGCAAGAAACTCAATGCAGAAATCTGGGAGAGGCTTCTCATGAATTCCATTTTCATAGAACCGCTTGTTGCAATTTCAATGAGGCTGTCTTGTTCAGATATCGTTAAGTGGACTGGAGGCAGGGCATGAAAGGGATAACGAATCCAGTTGTTTGTGTTGTCAGTTTCGGGAAAGTACCTGCATAATTGCGCACCCAGCTCACTCAGGTGCTTCACTATATCACATTTGACATTGTCTGTAAGCTTGAGTTCATTTGCACACACAAAAATCATACAATGGTGCAGACAGAGAAGAGCTCCAACTTCTTAATCATAACTTCAATTTTGTTCTGCACATTGAATATAGTTGCGGAGAGTCCCTGTAATCCTAGATATTGATCATTCAGGCGAGCGGTCAAACAAGGAAAAATGATGGTCAGCAAAGAAAACTTTAAGTTCTTCTCTCTCATGTCAATAACCATTTTCACTGTAGTGTCCAAAGCATCTTTCAAGCTGTCTGTCACGCCCTGGTCTTAGTATTCTGTGTTCTCTTTATTATTTTGGTTAGGCCAGGGTGTGTCATGGGTGATTTATGTGGCTTGTCTTGTCTAGGGGTTTATTAGATTTATGGGGTTGTGTTTAGTAGAGTTGTCTAGGAAAGTCTATGGTTGCCTAGAGTGGTTTTCAATCAGAGGCAGGTGTTTATCGTTGTCTCTGATTGGGAACCATATTTAGGCAGCCATATTCTTTGGGTATTTCGTGGGTGATTGTTCCTGTCTCTGTGTTTGTTGCAGATAGGGCTGTTTTTTTGTTTTTGTTTTTCCCCCCCACGGTTCTTGTTTTGTATATTTTTCATCTTTCATTAACTTCTTGGATATAGTGGGCGCTCTTTTAATTTATGGATAAAAAAACGTGCCCGTTTTAAGCGCAATATTTTGACTCGAAAAGATGCTCGACTATGCATATAATTGGCAGCTTTGGAAAGAAAACACTCTAACGTTTCCAAAACTGCAAAGATATTATCTGTGAGTGCCACAGACCTCATGCTACAGGCGAAACCAAGATGAAACTTCAACCAGGAAATGGGCAGAATTTGAGGCTCTGTTTTCCATTGTCTCCTTATATGGCTGTGAATGCACTGGGAATGAGTCTGCCCTTTCTATCGTTTCTCCAAGGTGTCTGCAGCATTGTGACGTATTTGTAGGCATATCATTGGAAGATTGGCCATAAGAGACTACATTTACCAGGGGTCCGCCCGGTGTCTAATTTGTCTAAATTGGTGCGTAATCTACAAGCTGCATGCAGTCATCCAGTGATTGAGAGGAGAGAGGAGGCTTTCAACGAACAATATATCATGAAGAGATATGTGAAAAACACCTTGAGGATTGATTCTAAACAACGTTTACCATGTTTCAGTGGATATTATGGAGTTAATTTGGAAAAAGTTCGGCGTTTTGATGACTGATTTTTCTTTTTTTTTTGGTAGCCAAACGTGACGCACCAAACGGAGCGATTTCTCCTAAACAAATAATCTTTCAGGAAAAACTGAGCATTTGCTATCTGAGAGTCTCCTCATTGAAAACATCTGAAGTTCTTCAAAGGTAAATGATTTTATTTGAATGATTTTCTGGTTTTTGTGAAAATGTTGCCTGCTGATGCTAACGCTAAATGCTACGCTATCTGCGCTAGCTGTTACACAAATGCTTGTTTTGCTATGGTTGAGAAGCATATTTTGAAAATCTGAGATGACAGTGTTGTTAACAAAAGGCTAAGCTTGAGAGCTAGCATATTAATTTCATTTCATTTGCGATTTTCATGAATAGTTAACGTTGCGTTACGGTAATGAGCTTGAGGCTGTATTCACGATCCCGGATCCGGGATGGCTCTACGCAAGAAGTTAAAGATGTATGAAGATAACCATGCTGCATTTTGGTCCTCCTCTCTTTCACCAGAAAACCGTAACTCTTGTCAGGCTTTCCCTTGGCAGCAAGAGCCTCTCGGTGGATGCTGCAGTGTACCCAAGTGGCGTCGGGAGCAACTGCTGGCACGCACGTTACCACTCCACTATGGCTCCCTGTCATGGCTTTTGCTCCATCAGTACAGATAACAACACATCTTGACCACTAAAGTTCATTTGATGTCAAAAAACTGTCCAGTACTTTAAAAATATTCTATCCTGGTCTCCAGTGGTTTACAGAAGAGGTCTTCCTTAATTGACCCCCATAAATGTAACGGACATATACCAGGAGCTGTGCCAGGCCCGCCACGTCTGCCTCATCCAGCTGTAATGCATATAATTAATTGGCTTGTGTGCAAAGCAGTAATTGTTCCAAAACATCTCCTGCCACATCACTGATGCGTTGTGAAACGGTGTTTGATGAAGGCATTGACTTTACCGTTTTTGGGTCTTTTCCCCCCCAGCATTGTCCCAGCCATATCCTCGGCAGCAGGAAGAATTCATGTCCTCCACAATAGTATGGGGCTTGCCTGTCCTAGCCACTCGGTAGCTCACCATATAAGATGCTTCTAGCCCCTTCTTATTAATGATGTCTTACTACTAGAAAGTCATCTTTATTCTCACTCAAAAAACTCCTGTGGCTCATGTTTAATATCTAAAAGTCTGCTTCAAGAGGTAAGGTTTCCCGGAGGGGGTAACAGTTAACATGATTGGATGAGAAACGGTTAATGTGATTGGATGTAAAGAGATTATGTCTTCTAGATGAGGTTAAAACTCTTCAGTAGGATTCCCATTTATCTCTTTCCTTTTTTGGTACACAAGAGAGCAGATCAAGTCACACACTGTTAGGTATGCATGGAGGCTGTGTGACTAAGTCGTTCCTAATGTTACCACTCTGCTTTTGAGCAGAGCCCCTGTGGTAACCTATAGGGTTATAGGGATGTGTTTTATTTAACCAGCCAATCAATACTGGACACAGAAGCTAATAGCCTGGTTGAACTATTTAACACCCAGCCCTGGCCCCTATCACTCAGACTGCTCAATGATGTTCATCACAATAATACGATTAGCACCATTTTCTATTAAGCCCATCTGTCTACCTTGTTGTGATAGGGACCCCTCCCACTTAACCTGCCTCAGGGTGGTCTTATATAATCTAATGTTGACCGGGGGGCAGGGTTTAATTTAGCTTTAGAAGCTGCTGAGATGAACACAGAACAGCCACCATTTTGTTTCAGCAGGCCTTTTGTCTTCCTCAAATGAAATTAACTCAAATAAAAATGGATTTGTCACATGCGCTGAATACAACAGGTGAAGAATTGACCTTGAAATGTTAAATTACGAGCCCTTTTCATACAATAAAGTTTTATTAAGTAAGAAACATTTGCTAAATAAAAAAAGGAAATAGTAACACAATAAAATAACAATAACTGGTAGTCCTTGTTACATATACAGGGAGTACCAGTACTGAGTCAATGTGGAGGGGTACCAGGTAATAACATGGCTATATACAGGAAGTACCAGGTAATAACATGGTTATATACAGGGAGTAGCAGGTAATAACATGGCTATATACAGGAGTACCAGGTAATAACATGGCTATATACAGGAAGTACCAGGTAATACTGGTTATATACAGGAAGTACCAGGTAATAACATGGCTATATACAGGGGTACCAGGTAATAACATGGCTATATACAGGGAGTACCAGGTAATAACATGGCTATATACAGGAGTACCAGGTAATAACATGACTATATACAGGGAGTACCACTGAGTCAATGTGCAACGAGGAAATAATACAGGAAGTACCATGTAATATGGCTATATAGGACCAGTGAGTCCAGGTAATAACATGGCTATATACAGGAAGTACCAGTACTGAGTCAATGTGCAGGGGAACGAGGAAATACCATGGCTATATACAGGGAGTACCAGCTAATAACGTGACTATATACAGGGAGTATCAGGTAATAACATGGCTATATACAGGAAGTACCAGGTAATAACATGGTTATATACAGGAAGTACCAGTATTGAGTCAATGTGCAGGGGTACCAGGTAATAACATGACTATATACAGGGAGTACCAGGTAATAACATGACAATATACAGGAAGTACCAGGTAATAACATGACTATATACAGGAAGTACTAGGTAATAACATGACTATATACAGGAAGTACCAGGTAATAACATGACTATGTACAGAGGGTACCAGGTAATAACGTGGTTATATACAGGGAGTACCAGGTAATAACATGACCATATACAGGGAGTACCAGGTAATAACATGACTATATACAGGAAGTACCAGGTAATAACATGACCATATACAGGAAGTACCAGGTAATAACATGACCATATACAGGAAGTACCAGGTAATAACATGACCATATACAGGAAGTACCAGGTAATAACATGACCATATACAGGAAGTACCAGGTAATAACACGACTATATACAGGAAGTATCAGGTAATAACACGACTATATACAGGAAGTACCAGGTAATAACATGACTATATACAGGAAGTACCAGGTAATAACACGACTTTATACAGGAAGTACCAGGTAATAACATGGCTATATACAGGGAGTACCAGGTAATAACGTGGTTATATACAGGGAGTACCAGGTAATAACGTGGCTATATACAGGTAGGTAATAACATGGTTATATACAGGGAGTACCAGGTAATAACATGGTTATATACAGGGAGTACCAGGTAATAACGTGGTTATATACAGGGAGTACCAGGTAATAACGTGGTTATATACAGGGAGTACCAGGTAATAAAGGTGGTTATATACAGGGAGTACCAGGTAATAACGTGGTTATACACAGGAGTACCAGGTAATAACGTGGTTATATACAGGGAGTACCAGGTAATAACGTGGTTATATACAGGAGGTAATAACATGGCTATATACAGGGAGTACCAGGTAATAACGTGGTTATATACAGGAAGTACCAGGTAATAACGTGGTTATATACAGGTAGGTAATAACATGGCTATATACAGGAGGTAATAACATGGTTATATACAGGAAGTACGAGGTAATAACATGGCTATATACAGGGAGGTAATAACATGGCTATACATACAGGGAGTACCAGGTAATAACATGGCTATATACAGGGAGTACCAGTACTGAGTCAATGTGCAGGGGTACGAGGAAATACCATGGCTATATACTCAAAGTACCAGGTAATAACATGGCTATATACAGGGAGTACCAGGTAATAACATGGTTAGATACAGGGAGTACCAGCTAATAACGTGGCTATATACAGGTAGGTAATAACGTGGCTATATACAGGGAGTACCAGGTAATAACACGACTATATACAGGAAGTACCAGGTAATAACACGACTATATACAGGAAGTACCAGGTAATAACACGACTATATACAGGAAGTACCAGGTAATAACACGAGAATATACAGGAAGTACCAGGTAATAACACGACTATAGACAGGAAGTACCAGGTAATAACACGACTATAGACAGGAAGTACCAGGTAATAACACGACTATAGACAGGAAGTACCAGGTAATAACGTGGTTATATACAGGGAGTACCAGGTAATAACGTGGCTATATACAGGATGTACCAGGTAATAACATGGCTATATACAGGGAGTACCAGGTAATAACATGGCTATATACAGGGAGTACCAGGTAATAACATGGCTATATACAGGGAGTACCAGGTAATAACGTGGTTAGATACAGGGAGTACCAGCTAATAACGTGTCTATATACAGGTAGGTAATAACGTGGCTATATACAGGAGTACCAGGTAATAACATGGCTATATACAGGGTGTACCAGGTAATAACATGGCTATATACAGGAGTACCAGGTAATAACATGGCTATATACAGGAAGTACCCGTATTGAGTCAATGTGCAGGGGTACCAGGTGATAACATGACTATATACAGGGAGTACCAGGTAATAACGTGGTTATATACAGGAGTACCAGGTAATAACGTGGTTATATACATGGAGTACCAGGTAATAACGTGGTTATATACAGGAAGTACCAGGTAATAACATGGTTATATACAGGAGACCCAGGTAATAACATGGCTATATACAGGAAGTACCAGGTAATAACATGGCTATATACAGGAAGTACCAGTATTGAGTCAATGTGCAGGGGTACGAGGAAATAACATGGCTATATGCAGGAAGTACCAGGTAATAACATACCTATATACAGGAAGTACCAGGTAATAACATGGCTATATACAGGGAGTACCAGGTAATAACATGGCTATATACAGGGAGTACTAGGTAATAACATGGCTATATACAGGAGGTAATAACGTGGTTATATACAGGGAGTACCAGGTAATAACGTGGCTATATACAGGATGTACCAGGTAATAACATGGCTATATACAGGGAGTACCAGGTAATAACATGGCTATATACAGGGAGTACCAGGTAATAACATGGCTATATACAGGGAGTACCAGTACTGAGTCAATGTGCAGGGGTACGAGGAAATACCATGGCTATATACTCGAAGAACCAGGTAATAACATGGCTATATACAGGGAGTACCAGGTAATAACATGGCTATATACAGGGAGGTAATAACATGGCTATATACAGGGAGTACCAGGTAATAGCATGGTTATATACAGGGAGTACCAGGTAATAACGTGGCTATATTCAGGGAGTACCAGTATTGAGTCAATGTGCAGGGGTACCAGGTAATAACATGACTATATACAGGGAGTACCAGGTAATAACGTGGTTATATACTGGGAGTATCAGGTAATAACATGGCTATATACAGGAAGTACCAGGTAATAGCATGGTTATATACAGGGAGTACCAGGTAATAACGTGGCTATATACAGGAAGTACCAGGTAATAACATGGCTATATACAGGAAGTACTGGGTAATAGCATGGTTATATACAGGGAGTACCAGGTAATAACGTGGCTATATACAGGGAGTAACAGGTAATAACGTGGTTATAAACAGGGAGGTAATAACATGGCTATATACAGGGAGTAGCAGGTAATAACCTGGCTATATACAGGGAGGTAATAACATGGCTATATACAGGGAGTAGCAGGTAATAACCTGGCTATATACAGGGAGTAGCAGGTAATAACATGGCTATATACAGGGAGTACTAGGTAATAACATGGCTATATACAGGGAGGTAATAACATGGCTATATACAGGAGGTAATAACATGGCTATATACAGGGAGTACTAGGTAATAACATGGCTATATACAGGAGTACCAGTACTGAGTCAATGTGCAGGGGTACGAGGAAATACCATGGCTATATACTCGAAGAACCAGGTAATAACATGGCTATATACAGGGAGGTAATAACATGGTTATATACAGGGGGTACTAGGTAATAACATGGCTATATATACAGGGAGTACCAGTACTGAGTCAATGTGCAGGGGTACCAGGGAATAACATGGCTATATACAGGAGTACCAGGTAACAACATGGCTATATACAGGAGTACTAGGTAACAACATGGCTATATACAGGGAGGTAATAACATGGTTATATACAGGGAGTACTAGGTAATAACATGGCTATATACAGGAGTACCAGGTAATAACATGGCCATATACAGGGAGTACTAGGTAATAACATGGCTATATACAGGAGTACTAGGTAATAACATGGCTATATACAGGGAGTACTAGGTAATAACATGGCTATATACAGGAGTAGCAGGTAATAACATGGCCATATACAGGAGTACTAGGTAATAACATGGCTATATACAGGAGTACTAGGTAATAACATGGCTATATACAGGGAGGTAATAACATGGTTATATACAGGGAGTACTAGGTAATAACATGGCTATATACAGGAGTACTAGGTAATAACATGGCTATATACAGGGAGTACTAGGTAATAACATGGCTATATACAGGAGTACCAGGTAATAACATGGCCATATACAGGAGTACTAGGTAATAACATGGCTATATACAGGGAGTACTAGGTAATAACATGGCTATATACAGGAGGTAATAACATGGTTATATACAGGGAGTACTAGGTAATAACATGGCTATATACAGGGAGTACCAGTACTGAGTCAATGTGCAGGGGTACCAGGGAATAACATGGCTATATATACAGGGAGGTAATAACATGGCTATATACAGGAGTACCAGTACTGAGTCAATGTGCAGGGGTACCAGGGAATAACATGGCTATATATACAGGGAGGTAATAACATGGCTATATACAGGAGCACCAGTACTGAGTCAATGTGCAGGGGTACCAGGTAATAACATGGTTATATACAGGGAGTACTAGGTAATAACATGGCTATATACAGGAGTACCAGTACTGAGTCAATGTGCAGGGGTACCAGGTAATAACATGGTTATATACAGGGAGTACTAGGTAATAACATGGCTATATACAGGAGTACCAGTACTGAGTCAATGTGCAGGGGTACCAGGTAATAACATGGTTATATACAGGGAGTACTAGGTAATAACATGGCTATATACAGGGAGGTAATAACATGGTTATATACAGGGAGGTAATAACATGGCTATATACAGGGAGGTAATAACATGGTTATATACAGGGAGTACTAGGTAATAACATGGCTATATACAGGGAGTACCAGTACTGAGTCAATGTGCAGGGGTACGAGGAAATTGAGGTAATACAATATGTAAAAGTGCCTAAGCAATCAGGATAGATAACAATGTAGCAGCAGCATATGTGAAGAGTTGAAAAGAATGTGAAAGTGTGTAAATGTGTGAGTGAGTGTCAAGTCAATATGCATGCGTGTGTGTTTTGTGTGTGTGTGAGCGTATGTATTGTGTGTGTGTGTGTGTGTATGTGTGACTGAGTGAGTGGCAGTGTAGTTTGTGTGAGTGTGCATAGAGCCAGTGAATGAGAGACAATGCAAATAGTCACAGTAGCCGTTTGATTCACTTTTCATGGGGGTAAAAGCTTTCCAGGACGAGCCTTTTGGTCCCAGCCACGCAGTTGAACAGGAAGTACAGGAGGGTACTAAGCACGCACCCCTGTGGGGCCTCCATGTTGAGCCCCCGGGTTCTACATCGTTCTGTCGTTTTTGAAACATTCCAGTACGTGTCATGCGGATCCTACCCAAGGGGGAACAGGTGATATTGTCTAAAACATTTGGGGGCTACTCCTTCTCCAATCTATAAAGCAATTATTTGCTGTACGGTTCAAAACAAAATTGGAATGGGAAACTAATTCAAAAACCAACACAATCTTCTTTTTGGTGGCCTTTCCCTGAATTCTACCGGTTATCAGTTTTGATTGAATTTTGCCCCCTGGGAAATTGATGTGTTCCTTACCTTGGCTGGTTACTCAGAGTCCGACCCATGGATATAGAGAATCTATAGAATGGCCATCCAAAGTAAATTATGACACTTATGGGTGGACCTGCTAAAGATTATACTGCTATGGTCAGACCATTGGATCCAGATCGCACCTGTTCTCTACTCTACTCTACTCTACTCTACTCTACTCTACTCTACTCTACTCTACTCTACTCTATTCTACTCTACTCTACTCTACTCTACTCTACTCTACTCTACTCTATTCTATTGTACTCTACTCTACTCTACTCTACTCTATTCTATTATACTGTTCTCTACTCTACTCTACTCTATTCTATTATACTGTTCTCTACTCTACTCTACTCTATTATACTGTTCTCTACTCTACTCTACTCTATTCTACTGTTCTCTACTCTACTCTATTATACTGTACTCTACTCTACTCTATTCTATTATACTGTACTCTACTCTACTCTATTCTATTATACTGTTCTCTACTCTACTCTACTCTATTATACTGTTCTCTACTCTACTCTACTCTACTCTACTCTACTCTACTCTACTCTACTCTATTCTATTCTATTATACTGTACTCTACTCTACTCTATTCTATTATACTGTTCTCTACTCTACTCTACTCCAAAATTAAACTATTCCAGGCATTTTTAAATACATTCCAGTCATTCTTTATCAAAAACTTTTTCAAAGTTAGCTAAGAAAACCAGCCCTGGTTTCCCAGATATTTCATTGTGTTCTATTGTTTCCAGTACTTGTCTTACAAGTATCGTCCATGTAAAACACCTGTCTGATTAGGATGAATAATATCAGACAATACCTACAGTATTTAATTACAAGGGCGATGCATTTTGTCAGACTGTTTGCATCCACAACACTGAAGTGAAGTGTAAGGAGCCTCCAATTTTTTTAATTGACTGGATCTTTATATTTACCACTTGGTTCCTGTTTCTGTAGTAATGAAATCAGACCATTTTTATAGGAGAGGTTAAAACATGCTAATAATGGTACTCTGAGTACATCAAAAAAACGGTTCCTCCACTGGTATTCCATCCATCACTGGGACTTCAACAGACTTCAAGGCTTTAATTGCATGACAAAGTTCCTCCTCTGTAACTTGGCGAGTCTTTCTGTACAGCTGCTAATTTAAGATTATGAACAGAAAACAAACGGACAATTAACTTTGGTGGAGAACTGAAACAAAAAACATATGCTTAAAGTACTTCCTCTTTCAACATATAGTTTGGTGAATCAGGGGTGACTACGAAAAATTTCAAAAAATTATTTTGGTAGCATTTCTACGCTGAAGATTAGAAAAATAATTTTGTTTAATTTTTCCCCATATTCCACCCAGCTTGCTTTATTTTTATAATATATTATCCTTGATAAATAAATAAATTCCTAAATAAATTCCTCCATTTCTAATTGGTTTTCCTTGAAGTTATTCTGATTCTCTATGGTCCAGTTTTTATTGCTATCTGTGCTGCTAGTCCTATTTCCTTGCCCTGGGAACAAAAACAGTATGGTGCTGTGGTTGATCTCTTTGTCACATACAGAAACATAGGTAATATGACTTAGTCATTCTAGCAATGGTACTATGTTGATGATTCTAGCAGTGGTACTATGTTGATGATTCTAGCAGTGGTCCTATGTTGATGATTCTAGCAGTGGTACCAAAATGATGATTCTAGCAGTGGTACCAAGTTGATGATTCTAGCAGTGGTACCAAGTTGATGATTCTAGCAGTGGTACTATGTTGATGATTCTAGCAGTGGTCCTATGTTGATGATTCTAGCAGTGGTACTATGTTGATGATTCTAGCAGTGGTACTATGTTGATGATTCTAGCAGTGGTACCAAGTTGATGATTCTAGCAGTGGTCCTATGTTGATGATTCTAGCAGTGGTACCAAGTTGATGATTCTAGCAGTGGTACCAAGTTGATGATTCTAGCAGTGGTACCAAGTTGATGATTCTAGCAGTGGTACCAAGTTGATGATTCTAGCAGTGGTACTATGTTGATGATTCTAGCAGTGGTACTATGTTGATGATTCTAGCAGTGGTACTATGTTGATGATTCTAGCAGTGGTACTATGTTGATGATTCTAGCAGTGGTACTATGTTGATGATTCTAGCAGTGGTACTATGTTGATGATTCTAGCAGTGGTACTATGTTGATGATTCTAGCAGTGGTACTATGTTGATGATTCTAGCAGTGGTACTATGTTGATGATTCTAGCAGTGGTACTATGTTGATGATTCTAGAGACTGGTACTATGTTGATGATTCTAGCAGTGGTACTATGTTGATGATTCTAGCAGTGGTACTATGTTGATGATTCTAGAGACTGGTACTATGTTTCGTAATGTATGGCGTCGTCTGGATGAGCGGTTTGCTGATGTCAACGTTGTGAACAGAGTACCCCATGGCGGCGGCGGGGTTATGGTATGGACAGGCATAAGCATTCGGACGACGAACACAATTGCATTTTATTGATGCACAGAGATACCGTGACGAGATCCTAAGGCCCATTGTTGTGCCATTCATCCGCGGCCATTTTGTATTTGTATTTATTATGGATCCCCATTAGCTGCTGCCAAGGCTCCTCTTCCTGGGGTCCAGCTAAACTAAGGAAGTGACCACTATCTCATGTTTCAGCATGATAATGCATGGCCCATGTCCAGGTCATCCCCTCAACATTCTACATGGTCATCACACATCGAAAAAATCATCCTGGAGATGACACATTTGCAGGGTTTCCGTAAATATGGAGACACCTGGAATAGGATGTATGAGATTGACCTGCGTGCCTACATAGAGCTGCTAATCTTAGCGGGTGTGTATAGGTCCCGAGGCGAGGCTACATAGGGCTGCTAATCTTAGCGGGTGTGTATTGTTCCCGAGGCGAGGCTACATAGGGCTGCTAATCTTAGCGGGTGTGTATAGGTCCCGAGGCGAGGCTACATAGGGTTGCTAATCTTAGCGGGTGTGTATTGTTCCCGAGGCGAGGCTATATAGGGCTGCTAATCTTAGCGGGTGTGTATTGTTCCCGAGGCGAGGCTATATAGGGCTGCTAATCTTAGCGGGTGTGTATTGTTCCTGAGGCGAGGCTATATAGGGCTGCTAATCTTAGCGGGTGTGTATTGTTCCCGAGGCGAGGCTATATAGGGCTGCTAATCTTAGCGGGTGTGTATTGTTCCCGAGGCGAGGCTATATAGGGCTGCTAATCTTAGCAGGTGTGTATTGTTCCTGAGGCGAGGCTATATAGGGTTGCTAATCTTAGCGGGTGTGTATTGTTCCCGAGGCGAGGCTATATAGGGCTGCTAATCTTAGCGGGTGTGTATTGTTCCTGAGGCGAGGCAATATAGGGCTGCTAATCTTAGCGGGTGTGTATTGTTCCTGAGGCGAGGCTACATAGGGTTGCTAATCTTAGCGGGTGTGTATTGTTCCTGAGGCGAGGCTATATAGGGCTGCTAATCTTAGCGGGTGTGTATTGTTCCTGAGGCGAGGCTACATAGGGCTGCTAATCTTAGCGGGTGTGTATTGTTCCTGAGGCGAGGCTACATAGGGCTGCTAATCTTAGCGGGTGTGTATTGTTCCTGAGGCGAGGCTATATAGGGCTGCTAATCTTAGCGGGTGTGTATTGTTCCTGGGGCGAGGCTACATAGGGCTGCTAATCTTAGCGGGTGTGTATTGTTCCTGAGGCGAGGCTACATAGGGCTGCTAATCTTAGCGGGTGTGTATTGTTCCTGAGGCGAGGCTATATAGGGCTGCTAATCTTAGCGGGTGTGTATTGTTCCTGAGGCGAGGCTACATGTAGTCTCTGGGATGCAGAGTGGAAGGGGGATTTTCCATGATGCCACTGGAAGTCTTTCACACTTTCTCAAGAATGCTACGATTTGATAACCGTGAGTCAAGACCTGCAAGATGTGTGAGAAACAAACTGGAGGCCATAAGAGAGGTATGGCAGAAGTGGGTGGAGCCATAAGAGAGGTCTGGGAGAAGTGGGTGGAGCCATAAGAGAGGTCTGGGAGAAGTGGGTGGAGCCATAAGAGAGGCCTGGGAGAAGTGGGTGGAGCCATAAGAGAGGCCTGGGAGAAGTGGGTGGAGCCATAAGAGAGGCCTGGGAGAAGTGGGTGGAGCCATAAGAGAGGTCTGGGAGAAGTGGGTGGAGACATAAGAGAGATCTGGGAGAAGTGGGTGGAGCCATAAGAGAGGTCTGGGAGAAGTGGGTGGAGACATAAGAGAGGTCTGGGAGAAGTGGGTGGAGACATAAGAGAGGTCTGGGAGAAGTGGGTGGAGACATAAGAGAGGTCTGGGAGAAGTGGGTGGAGCCATAAGAGAGGCCTGGGAGAAGTGGGTGGAGCCATAAGAGAGGTCTGGGAGAAGTGGGTGGATCCATAAGAGAGGTCTGGGAGAAGTGGGTGGATCCATAAGAGAGGTCTGGGAGAAGTGGGTGGAGCGTCTGACATTACCTCTACAACTCCGGGCCTGAATTAACAGTGGATGAGCAACTGGTTCCATTCAGAGGTACATGTTCGTTTTCATATCTGTAATGTAAGTGATTTTCACTGTTAATTTAATTATGTATTGCTGTAATATCATTGATTTATGTGACTCTGATACTAATTGCTGATGGTAATCTCTTTTTGTCAAAAGGTCGCTGTCCTTTCCGGCAGTATATATATTATTTTACCTTTTTATTTAACTAGGCAAGTCAGTTAAGAACAAATGTTTATTTTCAATGACGGCCTAGGAACAGTGGGTTAACTGCCTGTTCAGGGGCAGAACGACAGATTTGTACCTTGTCAGCTCGGGGGTTTGAACTTGCAACCTTTCGGTTACTAGTCCAACTCTCTGGAAACACATTGAATAACAGATAGTCCTTACTGCTATTAGCCAATAGAAACACATTGAATAACAGATAGTCCTTACTGCTATTAGCCCATAGAAACACATTGAATAACAGATAGTCCTTACTGCTATTAGCCAATAGAAACACATTGAATAACAGATAGTCCTTACTGCTATTAGCCAATAGAAACATATTGAATAACAGATAGTCCTTACTGCTATTAGAAACACATTGAATAACAGATAGTCCTTACTGCTATTAGCCAATAGAAACACATTGAATAACAGATAGTCCTTACTGCTATTAGCCAATAGAAACGCATCAGCAGGAACTCCATTAATTCCAAACTCTGTTAAACGAGAGCTCTGAATATCTCGAATTCACCATGTAGACTGATGAGAGAAAAACAAATTACCAGGATTTATGGATCAAAGAGAATGATGCATTACATACAGACTTATACACTCAGACAACAGACCTCAATGCCCTGCTACGTGTGGATAGTATGCATCAATTATGCAGGGTTAAAATAATCTGTGGTCACCTGACAGATTTTGACACAATGCTAAGAAACTGACAGATAAATTCAAAATGAGAGGCTACAAGGACACAACTCTTACTTGCTGCATTGATGAAAATATCTAAAAAACCAAGTGAGGAAACTAAACCACCGAAGAAGAACAACATAACAGTGCTGCTCTGCTCTGAAACATAGTGATTTACTACTCAATAAAATTCTATTATCATGGAACACCACTGGTGCTGAGATAGCTTACAAAGTGTTCTGGAACATCTGTAGTATTCCAAGTAAAGTAGTGTCATGTATGTAGTATTAACATATATAGCAGTGACATGTATGTAGTATTCCAAGTATAGTAGTGTCATGTATGTAGTATTCCAAGTATAGTAGTGTCATGTATGTAGTATTCCAAGTATAGTAGTGTCATGTATGTAGTATTTTAAGTTTAGTAGTGATATGTATGTAGTATTTAATGTATAGTAGTGGTAAGCATTTCATGTATAGTTGTGGTATGTATGTAGTATTTCAAGTACATTTGTGGTTTGTATGTAGTAGTTCATGTATGGTGATGGTATGTATGTAGTATTTCATGTATAGTGATGGTATGTATGTAGTATTTCATGTATAATAGTGGAATGTATGTAGTATTTCATATATAGTAGTGGGATGTAGTATTTCATGTATAGTAGTGGGATGTAGTATTTAATGTATAGTAGTGGGATGTAGTATTTCATGTGTAGTAGTGGGATGTAGTATTTCATGTATAATAGTGGAATGTATGTAGTATTTCATGTATAATAGTGGAATGTATGTAGTATTTCATGTATAATAGTGGAATGTATGTAGTATTTCATGTATAATAGTGGAATGTATGTAGTATTTCATGTATAATAGTGGAATGTATGTAGTATTTCATGTATAATAGTGGAATGTATGTAGTATTTCATGTATAATAGTGGAATGTATGTAGTATTTCATGTATAATAGTGGAATGTATGTAGTATTTCATGTATAATAGTGGAATGTATGTAGTATTTCATGTATAATAGTGGAATGTATGTAGTATTTCATATATAGTAGTGGGATGTAGTATTTCATGTATAGTAGTGGGATGTAGTATTTCATGTATAGTAGTGGGATGTAGTATTTAATGTATAGTAGTGGGATGTAGTATTTCATGTATAGTAGTGGGATGTAGTATTTCATGTATAGTAGTGGGATGTAGTATTTCATGTATAGTAGTGGGATGTAGTATTTCATGTATAGTAGTGGGATGTAGTATTTCATGTATAGTAGTGGGATGTAGTATTTCATGTATAGTAGTGGTATGTAATTGTTATGTTAAACTACACCTTTTGTTACACTTAGGCAATAAGGCCTGAGGGGGTATGGAACATGGCCAATGTACCACGGCTAAGGTCTGTGCTATTGTACAACGCAACGCAGAGTGCCTGCCTACAGCCCATAGCCATTGTATATCGGCCTCATACCAATAACCCCCAAGGTGCCTTATTGCTATTATAAACTGAATACCAATATAATTGTAGCAGTAAAAATACATGTTTTGTCATACCCGTGGTATATACGGTCTGATATACTACGGCTATCAGACAATCAGCATCCAGGGCTCGAAATACCCAGTTTACAATAATGCATATATCCTCTCCTACTGTCCTCCTCTCCTACTGTCCTCCTCTCCTCTGCAAAAGCAGAAATGTCACCTTCATCTACTTCTCATTCAGACAGTATTACACAACCAGACATGTTTTCTCAAAGAGAAGCATTATAAGCTGAAGAGAATAAACCTTCCTCCTTATTCACCAACATGTTTCTGGACTTACAGCGAGACGCTCATTCTCTCTCTCTCTCGCTCTCTCGCTCTCTCGCTCTCTCTCTCGCTCTCTCTGCTAAGAATAACATTCATGGGGTGTAGGAACTAATGTATAAAGCCATGGACAACCCTGGGATGTAGGAACTGATGTTGGTTATAGCCATGGACAACCCTGGGGTGTAGGAACTGATGTATAAAGCCATGGACAACCCTGGGATGTAGGAACTGAGGTATAAAGCCATGGACAACCCTGGGGTGTAGGAACTGATGTAATAAAGCCATGGACAACCCTGGGGTGTAGGAACTAATGTATAAAGCCATGGACAACCCTGGGGTGTAGGAACTGATGTATAAAGCCATGGACAACCCTGGGGTGTAGGAACTGATGTATAAAGCCATGGACAACCCTGGGGTGTAGGAACTGATGTATAAAGCCATGGACAACCCAGGGGTGTAGGAACTAATGTATAAAGCCATGGACGACCCTGGGATGTAGGAACTAATGTATAAAGCCATGGACAACCCTGGGATGTAGGAACTGATGTTGGTTATAGCCATGGACAACCCTGGGGTGTAGGAACTAATGTATAAAGCCATGGATGACCCAGGGGTGTAGGAACTAATGTATAAAGCCATGGACAACCCTGGGGTGTAGGAACTGATGTATAAAGCCATGGACAACCCTGGGGTGTAGGAACTGATGTATAAAGCCATGGACAACCCTGGGGTGTAGGAACTAATGTATAAAGCCATGGACAACCCTGGGGTGTAGGAACTGATGTATAAAGCCATGGACAACCCTGGGGTGTAGGAACTGATGTATAAAGCCATGGACGACCCTGGGATGTAGGAACTAATGTATAAAGCCATGGACAACCCTGGGGTGTAGGAACTGATGTATAAAGCCATGGACAACCCAGGGGTGTAGGAACTAATGTATAAAGCCATGGACGACCCTGGGATGTAGGAACTAATGTATAAAGCCATGGACAACCCTGGGGTGTAGGAACTGATGTATAAAGCCATGGACAACACTGGGGTGTAGGAACTAATGTATAAAGCCATGGACGACCCTGGGATGTAGGAACTAATGTATAAAGCCATGGACAACCCTGGGGTGTAGGAACTGATGTATAAAGCCATGGACAACCCTGGGATGTAGGAACTAATGTATAAAGCCATGGACAACCCTGGGGTGTAGGAACTGATGTATAAAGCCATGGACAACCCTGGGGTGTAGGAACTGATGTTGGTTATAGCCATGGACAACCCTGGGGTGTAGGAACTGATGTATAAAGCCATGGACAACCCTGGGGTGTAGGAACTGATGTATAAAGCCATGGACAACCCTGGGGTGTAGGAACTGATGTATAAAGCCATGGACAACCCTGGGATGTAGGAACTAATGTATAAAGCCATGGACGACCCTGGGATGTAGGAACTAATGTATAAAGCCATGGACAACCCTGGGGTGTAGGAACTAATGTATAAAGCCATGGACAACCCTGGGATGTAGGAACTGATGTATAAAGCCATGGACAACCCTGGGACTGGAGTTATTTTTGAATGGACGTTCATGCATTTACTTCTTGCTGAATGTCAAGGTCCGTTTCATTGATTTCCTTACTGGGTTGATTAAACTGACGATAGGAAGTACACACAATGTCTTATAATCTGGAGTTGCTGGGTTAGTTAGAAGACGGATCTCTGTTTCTCCCCAGTGTAGTGCAGACAGGTAACTTTGTACTTCAAGGAAATTCTTCTCAGTTAGAAACCCAAATATCCAGCTATATATATATATATATATATAGAGAGAGAGAAATCCCAGCAGAAAAAATACTTTGAAATATACTTAACTTATCTAGAAATTTGACTTCAAATGTTTCTCAAATGCATGTAAATGCAGGTGTGTCTATGCTCAAATGCATATGCCTTGAAAATACAGTATATTCCAGAAATGCATGGAAAATACGTTGAGATCTCATCTACAAGGTGGTCAGATGGATATTGTGAAACAACAGTGTAATCCACACCAATTTCAAGCAATTTACTTGACAAGGATCGCGTTAACACTTAGGAGTCTGAGCCCTGTTTAAACCGGGGGGCTTCTACTGTTTTAAGAAGGTTACACCATGGATATTTTTGCTTTTGGATTTTATATTTTAAGACCCCTTGAAGTATCAAAATTTATAAAAAAATATCTTACTGCTATCAGCCAATAGAAACACATTGAATAACAGACAGTCCTTACTGCTATTAGAAACACATTGAATAACAGATAGTCCTTACTGCTATTAGCCAATAGAAACACATTGAATAACAGATAGTCCTTACTGCTATTAGCCCATAGAAACACATTGAATAACAGATAGTCCTTACTGCTATTAGCCCATAGAAACACATTGAATAACAGATAGTCCTTACTGCTATTAGAAACACATTGAATAACAGATAGTCCTTACTGCTATTAGCCAATAGAAACACATTGAATAACAGATAGTCCTTACTGCTATTAGCCAATAGAAACACATTGAATAACAGATAGTCCTTACTGCTATTAGAAACACATTGAATAACAGATAGTCCTTACTGCTATTAGCCAATAGAAACACATTGAATAACAGATAGTCCTTACTGCTATTAGCCAATAGAAACACATTGAATAACAGATAGTCCTTACTGCTATTAGCCAATAGAAACACATTGAATAACAGATAGTCCTTACTGCTATTAGCCAATAGAAACACATTGAATAACAGACAGTCCCAAAATGAAAGTTTGTTCTGAAGTGTCTGTATCTGAGAGACACATGTATTTATCTGAGGGTGTGCTGACATCGACTGTAGGGGGTTTAATACGCATTTGATTTCACACTTCGATGTAAATGTTCCATTAAAAGTTAAATAATTTATATTCTGTACGTTAATGTTGTCATCTCATTCCATATTCCAATCTAGATAGTGTTTTCTTAGACGGTCCAGTCAGACATAACAAAACAAGTAGGCCGTCTCTGTCACGTCCTGACCATAGAGAGTCCTTATTTTCTATGGTGGAGTAGGTCAGGGCGTGGCTGGGGGGGTTAGTCTAGTTTATATATTCTATGTGTGGTTGTAGTTTTGTTTTCTATGTTGGTTTTTGCTATGATTCCCTATTAAAGGCAGCTGGCTATCGCTGTCTCTAATTGGGGAACATATTTAAGTAGCATTTTTCCACCTGTGCTTTGTGGGATATTGTAGTTGTATGTCAGCACTCCATTGTGGTCATGGTTCGTTCTAGCTTTATTGTTTTTTGCATTTCACTAAATAAAGATGTGGAAGCCAGATCACTCTGCTCGCTGGTCGGAGGGTTCTTCAAACGATCGTTGTATTTATACCAGTCCCTTCACTCGGGGGGGCTAATTCTCTCACAAAAGCCCACATGTATTTATACCAGTCCCTTCACTCGGGGGGGCTAATTCTCTCACAAAAGCCCACATGTATTTATACCAGTCCCTTCACTCGTTGCAGTGGCTGATTTTTTTACTTCAGTGTAAATGTTTGTATTTGAAAAACAATTCATATTTAATCATGATATATTCCATGTGTATAATCTATATTCCCATGTAGATATTCTATATTCCATCGTCACGCCCTGACCTTAGAGAGAGTTTTATGTCTCTATTTTGGTTTGGTCAGGGTGTGATTTGGGTGGGCAGTCTATGTTCTATGATTTTCTACTTGTATGTGTTTGGCCGGGTATGGTTCTCAATCAGAGGCAGCTGTCTATCGTTGTTTCTGATTGAGAACCATACTTAGATACCCTTTTCCCCCAGCTGTATTGTGGGATGTTAACTTTGTCTTTGTTCAGGGCACATAGCCCAAAGCTTCACGGTTTGGTTTTGTTCTTTGTTTTGTCTGCGTCATTTTTGAAAAAATAAAAAATGTACTCTTAGCAAGCTGCACCTTGGTCCAGTCCTTCAGCCAGCCGTGACACACATGTAGATATTCTATATTCCATGTAGATATTCTATATTCCATGTAGATATTCTATATTCCATGTAGATATTCTATATTCCATGTAGATATTCTATATTCCATGTAGATATTCTATATTCCATGTAGATATTCTATATTCCATGTAGATATTCTATATTCCATGTAGATATTCTATATTCCATGTAGATATTCTATATTCCATGTAGATATCCTGTATCCCATGTAGATATCCTGTATTCCATGTAGATATCCTTTATTCCATGTAGATATCCTGTATTCCATGTAGATATCCTGTATTCTATATTCCATGTAGATATCCTGTATTCCATGTAGATATCCTGTATTCCATGTAGATATCCTGTATCCCATGTAGATATCCTGTAGTCCATGTAGATATCCTGTATTCTATATTCCATGTAGATATCCTGTATTCCATGTAGATATCCTGTATTCTATATTCCATGTAGATCTCCTGTATTCCATGTAGATATCCTGTATTCCATGTAGATCTCCTGTAGTCCATGTAGATATCCTGTATTCCATGTAGATATCCTGTATTCCATGTAGATATCCTGTATTCCATGTAGATCTCCTGTATTCCATGTAGATCTCCTGTAGTCCATGTAGATATCCTGTATTCCATGTAGATATCCTGTATTCCATGTAGATATCCTGTATTCCATGTAGATCTCCTGTATTCCATGTAGATCTCCTGTAGTCCATGTAGATATCCTGTATTCCATGTAGATATCCTGTATTCCATGTAGATATCCTGTATTCCATGTAGATATCCTGTATTCCATGTAGATATCCTGTATTCCATGTAGATATCCTGTATTCCATGTAGATATCCTGTATTCTATATTCCATTTAGATATCCTGTATTCCATGTAGATCTCCTGTAGTCCATGTATATATCCTGTATTCTATATTCCATGTAGATATCCTGTATTCCATGTAGATATCCTGTATTCCATGTAGATATTCTATATTCCATGTAGATATCCTGTATCCCATGTAGATATCCTGTATTCCATGTAGATATCCTTTATTCCATGTAGATATCCTGTATTCCATGTAGATATCCTGTATTCTATATTCCATGTAGATATCCTGTATTCCATGTAGATATCCTGTATTCCATGTAGATATCCTGTATTCCATGTAGATATCCTGTATTCTATATTCCATGTAGATATCCTGTATTCCATGTAGATATCCTGTATTCCATGTAGATATCCTGTATTCTGTATTCCATGTAGATATCCTGTATTCCATGTAGATATCCTGTATTCCATGTAGATATCCTGTATTCCATGTAGATATCCTGTATTCCATGTAGATATCCTGTATTCCATGTAGATATCCTTTATTCCATGTAGATATCCTGTATTCTATATTCCATGTAGATATCCTGTATTCCATGTAGATATCCTGTATTCCATGTAGATATCCTTTATTCCATGTAGATATCCTGTATTCTGTATTATATTCCATGTAGATATCCTGTATTCCATGTAGATATCCTGTATTCCATGTAGATATCCTGTATTCCATGTAGATATCCTGTATTCCATGTAGATATCCTGTATTCTATATTCCATGTAGATATTCTATATTCCATGTAGATATCCTGTATTCCATGTAGATATCCTGTATTCCATGTAGATATCCTGTATTCCATGTAGATATCCTGTATTCCATGTAGATATCCTGTATTCTATATTCCATGTAGATATCCTGTATTCCATGTAGATATCCTGTATTCCATGTAGATATCCTGTATTCCATGTAGATATCCTGTATTCCATGTAGATATCCTGTATTCCATGTAGATATCCTGTATTCTATATTCCATGTAGATATCCTGTATTCCATGTAGATATCCTGTATTCTATATTCCATGTAGATATCCTGTATTCCATGTAGATATCCTGTATTCCATGTAGATATCCTGTATTCTATATTCCATGTAGATATCCTGTATTCCATGTAGATATCCTGTATTCTATATTCCATGTAGATATCATGTATTCTATATTCCATGTAGATATCCTGTATTCCATGTAGACATCCTGTATTCCATGTAGATATCCTGTATTCCATGTAGATATCCTGTATTCCATGTAGATATCCTGTATTCCATGTAGACATCCTGTATTCCATGTAGATATCCTGTATTCCATGTAGATATCCTATATTCCATGTAGATATCCTGTATTCCATGTAGACATCCTATATTCCATGTAGATATTCTATATTCCATGTAGATATCCTGTATTCAATGTAGATATCCTGTATTCCATGTAGATATCCTGTATTCCATGTAGATCTCCTGTATTCCATGTAGATATCCTGTATTCCATGTAGATATCCTGTATTCCATGTAGATATCCTGTATTCAATGTAGATATCCTGTATTCCATGTAGATATTCTGTATTCCATGTAGATATCCTGTATTCCATGTAGATATCCTGTAATCCATGTAGATATCCTATATTCCATGTAGATATCCTGTATTCCATGTAGATATCCTGTATTCCATGTAGATATCCTGTATTCCATGCAGATATCCTGTATTCCATAGATATCCTGTATTCCATGTAGATCTCCTGTATTCCATGTAGATATCCTGTATTCCATGTAGATATCCTGTATTCCATGTAGATATCCTGTATTCCATGTAGATATCCTGTATTCCATGTAGATATCCTGTATTCCATGTAGATATCCTGTATTCTATATTCCATGATAGATATCCTGTATTCCATGTAGATATCCTGTATTCTATATTCCATGTAGATATCCTGTATTCCATGTAGATATCCTGTATTCCATGTAGATATCCTGTATTCTATATTCCATGTAGATATCCTGTATTCCATGTAGATATCCTGTATTCTATATTCCATGTAGATATCATGTATTCTATATTCCATGTAGATATCCTGTATTCCATGTAGACATCCTGTATTCCATGTAGATTCCATGTAGATATCCTGTATTCCATGTAGATATCCTGTATTCCATGTAGATATCCTGTATTCCATGTAGACATCCTGTATTCCATGTAGATATCCTGTATTCCATGTAGATATCCTATATTCCATGTAGATATCCTGTATTCCATGTAGACATCCTATATTCCATGTAGATATTCTATATTCCATGTAGATATCCTGTATTCAATGTAGATATCCTGTATTCCATGTAGATATCCTGTATTCCATGTAGATCTCCTGTATTCCATGTAGATATCCTGTATTCCATGTAGATATCCTGTATTCCATGTAGATATCCTGTATTCAATGTAGATATCCTGTATTCCATGTAGATATTCTGTATTCCATGTAGATATCCTGTATTCCATGTAGATATCCTGTAATCCATGTAGATATCCTATATTCCATGTAGATATCCTGTATTCCATGTAGATATCCTGTATTCCATGTAGATATCCTGTATTCCATGCAGATATCCTGTATTCCATGTAGATATCCTGTATTCCATGTAGATATCCTGTATTCCTGTATTCCATGTAGATATCCTGTATTCCATGTAGATATCCTGTATTCCATGTAGATATCATGTATTCCATGTAGATATCCTGTATTCTATATTCCATGTAGATATCATGTATTCCATGTAGATATCCTGTATTCCATGTAGATATCCTGTATTCCATGTAGATATCCTGTATTCCATGTAGATATCCTGTATTCCATGTAGATATCCTGTATTCCATGTAGATATCCTGTATTCCATGTAGATATCCTGTATTCCATGTATGTATTCCATGTAGATATCCTGTATTCCATGTAGATATCCTGTATTCCTAGATAATCCATGTAGATATCCTGTAATCCATGTAGATATCCTGTAATCCATGTAGATATCCTGTATTCCATGTAGATATCCTGTAATCCATGTAGATATCCTGTATTCTATATTCCATTTAGATATCCTGTATTCCATGTAGATATCCTGTATCCCATGTAGATATCCTGTATTCTATATTCCATTTAGATATCCTGTATTCCATGTAGATATCCTGTATCCCATGTAGATATCCTGTATTCCATGTAGATATCCTGTATCCCATGTAGATATCCTGTATTCTATATTCCATGTAGATATCCTGTATTCCATGTAGATATCCTGTAGTCCATGTAGATATCCTGTATTCCATGTAGACATCCTGTATTCCATGTAGATATCCTGTATTCCATGTAGATATCCTATATTCCATGTAGATATCCTGTATTCCATGTAGATATCCTGTATCCCATGTAGATATCCTGTATTCTATATTCCATGTAGATATCCTGTATTCCATGTAGATATCCTGTAATCCATGTAGATATCCTGTATTCCATGTAGATATCCTGTATTCCATGTAGATATCCTGTATTCCATGTAGATATCCTGTATTCCATGTAGATATCCTGTATTCCATGTAGATATCCTGTATTCCATGTAGATATCCTGTATTCCATGTAGATATCCTGTATTCTATATTCCATGTAGATATCCTGTATTCCATGTAGATATCCTGTATCCCATGTAGATATCCTGTATTCCATGTAGATATCCTGTATTCTATATTCCATGTAGATATCCTGTATCCCATGTAGATATCCTGTATTCCATGTAGATAGCATGTATTCCATGTAGATATCCTGTATTCCATGTAGATATCCTGTATTCCATGTAGATATCCTGTATTCCATGTAGATATCCTGTATTCCATGTAGATATCCTGTATTCCATGTAGATATCCTGTATTCCATGTAGATATCCTGTATTCCATGTAGATCTCCTGTATTCCATGTAGATCTCCTGTATTCCATGTAGATATCCTGTAGTCCATGTAGATATCCTGTATTCTATATTCCATGTAGATATCCTGTATTCCATGTAGATATCCTGTATTCCATGTAGATATCCTGTATTCCATGTAGATATCCTGTATTCCATGTAGATATCCTTTATTCCATGTAGATATCCTGTATTCCATGTAGATATTCTATATTCCATGTAGATATCCTGTATCCCATGTAGATATCCTGTATTCCATGTAGATATCCTGTATTCCATGTAGATATCCTGTATTCCATGTAGATATCCTGTATTCTATAGTCCATGTAGATATCCTGTATTCCATGTAGATATCCTGTATTCAATGTAGATATCCTGTATTCTGTATTCCATGTAGATATCCTGTATTCCATGTAGATATCCTGTATTCTATATTCCATGTAGATATCCTGTATTCCATGTATATATCCTGTATTCCATGTAGATATCCTGTATTCCATGTAGATATCCTGTATTCCATGTAGATATCCTTTATTCCATGTAGATATCCTGTATTCCATGTAGATATTCTATATTCCATGTAGATATCCTGTATTCTATATTCCATGTAGATATCCTGTATCCCATGTAGATATCCTGTATTCCATGTAGATAGCATGTATTCCATGTAGATATCCTGTATTCCATGTAGATATCCTGTATTCCATGTAGATATCCTGTATTCCATGTAGATATCCTGTATTCCATGTAGATCTCCTGTATTCTATATTCCATGTAGATATCCTGTATTCCATGTAGATATCCTGTATTCCATGTAGATATCCTGTATTCCATGTAGATATCCTGTATTCCATGTAGACATCCTGTATTCCATGTAGATATCCTGTATTCCATGTAGATATCCTGTATTCTATATTCCATGTAGATCTCCTGTATTCCATGTAGATATCCTGTATTCCATGTAGATCTCCTGTAGTCCATGTAGATATCCTGTATTCCATGTAGATATCCTGTATTCCATGTAGATATCCTGTATTCCATGTAGATCTCCTGTATTCCATGTAGATCTCCTGTAGTCCATGTAGATATCCTGTATTCCATGTAGATATCCTGTATTCCATGTAGATATCCTGTATTCCATGTAGATATCCTGTATTCCATGTAGATATCCTGTATTCCATGTAGATATCCTGTATTCCATGTAGATATCCTGTATTCCATGTAGATATCCTGTATTCCATGTAGATATTCTATATTCCATGTAGATATTCTGTATTCCATGTAGATATCCTGTATTCTGTATTCCATGTAGATATCCTGTATTCCATGTAGATATCCTGTATTCCATGTAGATATCCTGTATTCCATGTAGATATCCTGTATTCCATGTAGATATCCTGTATTCCATGTAGACATCCTGTATTCCATGTAGATATCCTGTATTCCATGTAGATATCCTGTATTCTATATTCCATGTAGATCTCCTGTATTCCATGTAGATATCCTGTATTCCATGTAGATATCCTGTATTCTATATTCCATGTAGATATCCTGTATTCCATGTAGATATCCTGTATTCCATGTAGATATCCTGTATTCCATGTAGATATCCTGTATTCCATGTAGATATCCTGTATTCCATGTAGATATCCTGTATTCCATGTAGATATCCTGTATTCCATGTAGATATCCTGTATTCCATGTAGATATCCTGTATTCCATGTAGATATCCTGTATTCCATGTAGATATCCTGTATTCCATGTAGATATCCTGTATTCCATGTAGATATCCTGTATTCCATGTAGACATCCTGTATTCCATGTAGATGTCCTGTATTCCATGTAGATATCCTGTATTCCATGTAGATATCCTGTATTCCATGTAGATATCCTGTATTCCATGTAGATATCCTGTATTCCATGTAGATATCCTGTATTCCATGTAGATATCCTGTATTCCATGTAGATCTCCTGTATTCCATGTAGATCTCCTGTAGTCCATGTAGATCTCCTGTAGTCCATGTAGATATCCTGTATTCTATATTCCATGTAGATATCCTGTATTCCATGTAGATCTCCTGTATTCCATGTAGACATCCTGTATTCCATGTAGATATCCTGTATTCCATGTAGATATCCTGTATTCCATGTAGATATCCTGTATTCCATGTAGATATCCTGTATTCCATGTAGATATCCTGTATTCCATGTAGATATCCTGTATTCCATGTAGATATCCTGTATTCCATGTAGATCTCCTGTATTCCATGTAGATATCCTGTATTCCATGTAGATATCCTGTATTCCATGTAGATATCCTGTATTCCATGTAGATCTCCTGTATTCCATGTAGATCTCCTGTAGTCCATGTAGATCTCCTGTATTCCATGTAGACATCCTGTATTCCATGTAGATATCCTGTATTCCATGTAGATCTCCTGTATTCCATGTAGATATCTTCCATAGCATAGCCCATTACAACATCACCGTGTCCACAGAAAATAAAAGATGTTCACAGAGAAAATACGTTGGCCAACCAAACAACAAAGATAACAGTAAAAGAATTGTGTTTATATACACGTGTGTAATTTTCAGAATGTATCACTTCTCCATTGATAATGACTATCTTCAATGTGCCTTACTGTAATGCATTGTAATGCAGCCAAATTCCCCAGGTAAGCTAGTTGAGAACAAGTTCTCATTTACAACTGTGACCTGGCCTGGCCTGTGCCTCCAAAAATGTTCTTTGGGTGTTCAAACGTGAGACGTGCATAGTGGTTTTATATTCAATAGCATGTCATCTAGACATTGAGGTAATTTCCCTATACTCCATTACATCCCATCTACCTACATACCATGACACCTCATCTCCCCACATACCATGACACCTCATCTCCCCACATACCATGACACCTCATCTCGTTATATACCATGACACCTCATCTCCCCACATACCATGACACCTCATCTCGGTATATACCATGACACCTCATCTAGTTATATACCATGACACCTCATCTAGGTATATACCATGACACCTCATCTAGGTATATACCATGACACCTCATCTCCCCACATACCATGACACCTCATCTCCCCACATACCATGACACCTCATCTCGTTATATACCATGACACCTCATCTAGGTATATACCATGACACCTCATCTCTCTACATACCATGACACCTCATCTCGTTATATACCATGACACCTCATCTCCCCACATACCATGACACCTCATCTCGTTATATACCATGACACCTCATCTAGTTATATACCATGACACCTCATCTAGGTATATACCATGACACCTCATCTCTCTACATACCATGACACCTCATCTCGTTATATACCATGACACCTCATCTCCCCACATACCATGACACCTCATCTCGTTATATACCATGACACCTCATCTAGTTATATACCATGACACCTCATCTAGGTATATACCATGACACCTCATCTCTCTACATACCATGACACCTCATCTCCCCACATACCATGACACCTCATCTAGCTATATACCATGACACCTCATCTCCCTACATACCATGACACCTCATCTCCCCACATACCATGACACCTCATCTAGCTATATACCATGACACCTCATCTCCCTACATACCATGACACCTCATCTCCCCACATACCATGACACCTCATCTCCCCACATACCATGACACCTCATCTCCTTATATACCATGACACCTCATCTAGGTATATACCATGACACCTCATCTACTTATATACCATGACACCTCATCTCCTTACATACCATGACACCTCATCTCCTTATATACCATGACAGCTCATTGCTCTACATACCATGGCACCTCATCTCCTTATATACCATGACACCTCATCTCCTTATATACCAAGACACATCATCTCCTTATATACCATGACACCTCATCTCCTTATATACCATGAGACCTCATCTCCCTACATACCATGACACCTCATCTCCCCACATACCATGACACCTCATCTCCCTACATACCATGACACCCCATCTCCCTACATACCATGACACCCCATCTCCCTACATACCATGACACCTCATCTCCTTATATACCATGACAGCTCATTGCTCTACATACCATGACACCTCATCTCCTTATATACCATGACACCTCATCTCCTTATATACCATGACACCTCATCTCCTTATATACCATGACACCTCATCTCCTTATATACCATGACACCTCATCTCCTTATATACCATGAGACCTCATCTCCCTACATACCATGACACCTCACCTCCCTACATACCATGACACCTCATCTAGGTATATACCATGACACCTCTTCTCCCTACATACCATGACACCTCATCTAGGTATATACCATGACACCTCTTCTCCCTACATACCATGACACCTCATCTAGGTATATACCATGACACCTCTTCTCCCTACATACCATGACACCTCATCTAGGTATATACCATGACACCTCATCTCCCTACATACCATGACACCTCATCTACCTACATACCATGACACCTCATCTCCCTACATACCATGACACCTCATTATTTTTGCTGTTTAAACTTAACCTGCTCCTGGCAATCCCCAATAGCACATGGGCATATAATCTGGGATAGGTTCCTCTATTATGTTAAAATGTTCAAGCCGAGATACCATACTAGGGCCTTTTAATTCCCTTTCCAGCTTTGCCAGACTCTTGTCTGAATCTATAAATAAATCAGTCTGACTGATTTGAGTTGACCATTTTCCTCAAAAGGATATGCCCTCTTCCCTTTGCTACTACAGAATTTGTCTGGAGACAAAGTGCAGACAAATTCACCATTAAACTTTTTTAAGTTTTGAAGAAGAGGTCTGACAATTGAGTCACTGACTAAAATGAAAGGAAATTGTTTTCTAGTCACAAAAACACCTTTTAAGGATTTTTCCATTTGACAACTTGATCTTGCAAAGTAATACATAATACAATCATCATGAGTGGTTATTAGGGCCCGAACCATAAACCGCAGAGAAGGACGTGTTTGTTACTCAGATGTATGTATTCTACTGTGTTTTAGTCAATGTCATTCCGAAATTGCTCATCCTAATATTTACATATTTACATTCTTCTACTTTTAGATGTGTGTGTATTGTTGTGTATTGTTAGCTACAACTGCACTGTTGGAGATAGGAACACGAACACTTCACTACAACCTGCAATAA